>NW_020451027.1:1765809-1800604 GCF_003343035.1 Apteryx rowi | reverse complement strand
GGCGCCGCTCCGCTCCGCACCGGCCGCGGCTCGCGCCCTCTCCCTGCTCCGTTTCGAATGCGCCGCGCCCACGGGGATTGGCTCCCTGAGAGCACGTGCGCCACCGGTGGGCGTGGCAAAGGCCCCCGCCCCGCCCGAGGCAGTGCGCGCGCTTGCGCGGGGGGCTCGCGCCACCACTCACACCCCGCCGCCGCGAGGGGAAAGGGCTTTCAGGGGCGAGCCCGACGTGCGCTTTGAATGCGACGTTTAGCGAGCCTCGCGTTAGACAAAAACAAGATTTCTTAGCGTTTAACAGCTGGAGGATTGCAGGCTGAGAAAGACTGTCAAGTACTGGTTCGTGAAGTCACCACAGGAATTAAAAGGGATCCTTCCCAAGGAGGGTACATATTTTGCTCATTCTCTATTTTTTAAACAAGATTTAGTATTTGGAAATAAAGTAAAAAAAAAAAAAAATCCAGCGGAGGGAGACAAACGACAAAGCACAGGAAAAAAATTTGACAGGAAAAACCTGAGTTGTTTTCCCCATATTAGATCATGCTAAAGTAGAAGCAACACTGCATAGAAAATAGTAGAAATCTTAAGTATGGTATTTCAGGGCATCAGCACTCATTACATGGGAAATAATTTAAGTTGTATTGAGAAGAGTTAACAGACACCACAGAAGCGCCCTTCTGGTTCCTTCCCCTAAAGCAGGGTTAGGGTATGTATCGGCAGGCAGCAGCGGCACGAAGGCAGCATCGCCTGCCCTCTGCACCAGCTACCACAGAAGCTCTGGGAGCGGCGTCAGCAACAACAGTACAAATTTGCAGGGGGTAAACGCGGCACCGTTGCCTGCAGTTATCTCACCTGTCTTGGAGCAGCAAGAACAAACCTACATACTACTTCGCACTATTCTTTTTGTCTCTATTGAAACAAATCAGCTACTAAGCTTTTAAAAATTTTAATTTGATACCAAAGTCATTCCATCATATTGCTGCCCCTTGACCAAACAGCAGAAATGCAATGCCTAGGGGTAACATCTAACTACCTGGCCATCTTGATCTGCAATAAAGTCATGCATCACAGCAGGAAGAAAGGTCACTGTAGTATTTTGGTTTTGGTTAGACTGAAGCTTGAGCGATTAGTTTAATCAGACCTGTCTCAGGATTTGGATGATAAGTAATACAACACAATTTGGTGGTAGGGAGTCTGGGGGGAGAGGAAGTTTTCAAGCCATGTTTTCTTCTTTTACAAGCCTCTTGCATCAGTATAATGGTATAAAAACTACCAAAAGAATGTTTCACAGGAACTCTGAAATTCTGAAATATTAAAACAAAATAAAGAATATCTTCTCCATTTGTGTTGTAAGCAAGACCCAAGACTAGTAATTTTGAAAAAAAAAAAAAAAAGGCTTACATAGAATATTTTGATTAAGCACTACTATAATTCAAACCCACAATATTTTGTATTTCAAAATATAGATGAAACAAATATAAGATTCCTTAAAAAAAATGTATATGTAAGCTTCTTTAAAAAAAGCAAAATACAAGACACCATAATTCATGTTTATTTTCTAATCACATTTTCATTATAATCACCTAAGATAGCTATAAATGCACCTTTACTACCTCTGAGAATTATTTTTGTCATGTTTTCTAATAATGTCCATAATATTGTCTCCTGTTACAAGGCTATTCTGTAATTGTTTAAGTCTCTGTTGTTCCCTTCTCTTTTGGTCATGAAGATATGGGGAATTCAGCAGCTGTGGAGGAAGAATGGTGCCTGTTGGTTTTACTCTCTTCACAACATCCCAAAAGAGCTTCTTGCTGTTGTTATTGATAAAAGTAATTGCAGTTCCACTGTGACCCAACCTCCCTGCTCTTCCAACCTGAAAAAACGAAAGTTCATTTTCAGTTATCAATATTAATGGAACTCCTTCAGGTCTCCTTAAAGTTTATTTTCTGTTATAAAATAGATTTAGGTATTCAACAACTAATATAAATGACAAGGCCAAATCTCTGTACCTCATCCCCTAAGCACAAAGTTCTGAAAAATTCCTGAATTCATAATATGCAGATTTGAAGCTTTGGTTTAAATGTATCTAAAATTAACACTTGTATTTGAGACAAACCAGAAGTCTAATGTTGATACTTGGATGCATGATATAACCTACAGGCAATCAAATTAAATACTTACAGTAAATCTGACCCAAATAACATTTTGAAAGTTATCATAGCAATGCCGCATACAACTATCTAGTATCAAGTAGGATATGTACAATTATCACCACAAAAAAGAAAATCTTTACTTTCAAAGCCTATTTCTCAATATTATCTGAAGCTCTTGAGCAAATTAGAAGAAAAATCTACAAAGACTCTCTACTTAAAAATAGTGTTTTAGCATCAGTATAGTTCTGATGGTTTTTTTAGGTTCTTTACTGGAAAAAATTATTTTTTGTATTTATTTACTACTTCTTTGGAACTTTACCAGAAAGGTAATTAAAAACAGAGAGAAGTACGGCATTTAGTAACACCAAATAATTTTGGTTGAAAGGACCTTTGAAGGTCATCCCATCCAACCTCTTACTCAGAGCAAGGCTAACTTCAGAGTTAGATCAGGTGGCTCAGGACCTCGCCAGTGGAGTTTTGAGCATCTCTGAGGACATAGCTTCCATAACCTCTCTAGGCAATTGGTTCCACTAGTGAACTACTCACTGTGAAAAGTATCAGGTCAGAATTTCTCTTGAAGCAACATGTGACCATTGCCTCTCATCCTTTAATTTTGCATTTCCAAGCAGAGTCTAGCTCTGTTTTCTCTGTAACCATCCATTACAGACTGGAAGACAGCAATTCAACCCTGCTTTGAACCTTCTCTCCCCCAGCCCACACAAGCCTAGCTCCCTCAGCTTCTCTCCATGTCACATGCATCAGCTCCCCGAGCTTCTCCAAAATGCCTAGAGTTTGTCAGCATTTCTTGTACTGGGAGCCTCAAAACTGGACACTATCCTACAGTACTGTGGCTTCATGACTGCCAAACAGAGAGGAATAATCAGTTCTCTTGATCTGCTAGCTACACTGTTGTGTGTATGCATACATACACACACACCACATATCACTTTTTTTTTTTCCTCTTCTCTTTTATACAGTAAGTCCTCAGGCATATCACAGAAAAATCAGACAGAGGAGAGATACTGGGGTGGGAGAAGGGAACAAAGAAAATTCAAGAATAAATTCCTCTCTGTATTACATGCATATCCCACAGTGTAGATGAGCTGCAGCAGAAAAAGGGGTATTCACCCTTCCCCCCCCCGATAGTAAAAATATGGTAAATCTTACTTTTTATATAAGCAAAATGCTGTAAGAGAGCACAAAGCGGAGAGAGGAATAACAGTGCGGACATAAATGACTGAAGAGCAGTATCACTCTACTATTTCTACTCTGATCCAGAAAATGAAGCTTTTATGCAAGAGACTCATTGAAGAAATATTCAAGCACCTTTCTTTACTTTCCTGGAGGAACAATCTTCTGAAGATAGAAAGCATCTTTACGTTTGTATATTCCGATTTAAATTTCCATAGTTAGATGTGGTATATTTCCGTATGCTTTTTAAAAGAATGTTTTGGTAAATAATTCATGCAACTTTTTTTGGTTTTGTTTTTTTTACCTKATGTACATATTCATCCATACTGGAAGGCATATCAAAATTTACTACCAGTTTCACATTGACAAGGTCAAGTCCTCGTCCAAGGACTCCAGTACTTACTATAACTTCATACTTCTCTTGAAGTAATCCCTGCCAGGGGAGAAAAACAGAAATTACTTCTCTTATTTTTCCTTATTTGCATTTTGGACCTCTCCAAGCACAGGTTAGAGTTGGCTATACAGCATCAAAACATGCCCAGTGGGATTATTCTATTGCAGAAGAAAAAAAAAAAAAGCCCCCCTGTGTTCATAATTTAAATGGGTCACACAGAATATCATTCACCAAGAACTGTTTAGAGAGAGACCAAAACCAAAATTTTAATAAAGAAGCATCAATTAAAGTTAAATGCATACTTAAATTCCCAATCCAAAGCAAATAACCTAAGAAATAGTCCCCAGTGTTTACCTACATTTAAAACAGAATTATTACCTATAATTTTGTTTGTCCCCCCCACAACGCTCCAGGCTTTACTACAGAAATGCAATTAATAGAGAGGTAAATATGCTATAAATCGCTTCCCAGAGAACAACAATCTGATGAAAACAAGAACTGTAGTTGCAGAAGTTTTGATGTATTATTCTGAATCATTCTGTAAGTGACAGCAAATTATGACCTAACTCATTCAAATTAAACCACCTTAAAAAAAAAAAAAAAAAAAAAAGATTAGCCATTTTAAATCTATTAAACCCATGTGACTTTAGGAGGCACAAACCTGTAGTATTTCTGTTCTTTCCACCTGAGACTTTTCAGAGTGCATGGATATACATTGCAATCCTGTAATCTTATGAACAGCATCACTCAACAGATCTGCTCCTAATTTGCAGTCCACAAATACCAACACTGGAGGCTTGAAGAGTTTCTTATCCTGTATAATTAAACAGTTTATATAAAAAGGTACTACAACAGTTGATTGCTCATCATCAACAACTTGGATTCAATTTCTGCTGCTCATTATCTCTGTAGTATTAACAACACTTTTGGATGAACAAATATTCTTAAATTCTAGATAAGAAGGAACACGATATCAGCACTAAAACTACACAAATCTGTACATCAAGGAACATAAAAGGATTCATAAGAATCAGAACCCATATTTATCTCTTTATATTTTCTTTGAATTAAAAGCTTTCTTTTATGTTCCTTTAAATGTTACATGATAATTTTGGCTTTCTGTAAGTTCTGAAGCTGAGCTAAAAACTCCCATTTATTTCTTGTATAACCTCAGCCAAGATGCCCCCCTCCCCCACATACTCTTAAAAAAAATACATAAGGGATTAAGGCCCTTATTATTGCTAAACAGAATATTCACAAGAAAGTTACAAAGAACTAAATTAGCTTTCTCACTCATTTCTTTCATGACTTTTAAAATGACAAACCACTCCCAGACCATAAAGCAGCTATAACTGCTTAAGAAAGTTGTATCCCTCTCTAATTCACAGATATGCCAGTACAACTCTTTGAGGTACCATACTATGAACCACCAAAAAAAGAAGTCATTTTTAACTGGGGCCAGTGAGGGATCCAATTTGCTGCTGCACAGAAGGAGGTGTGAGTGACAGGGGTGGAAAAATCCCTAAAATTGCCATCAAAGTTCTTCCATTGCAGAACTACTCAACTAGTTGGTGCAGTTATGTGCTTAACCTCATTCCACCTTTTCACTACATACAGATTAGAATCAAAGGTGAGAACCTGACAGAGGTGTGTGAAGACACATGGATAATTTGTTTGTATGAGAAAAATATTATACTTACATTTAGTATTTCAAACAGTTTTTTCTTTTTAGATGGTTCTTCCACCCATAAGATAATTTGGCGAACATTAGAACATGGCAGATTCTTTTCTCCAATTGTTATTCTTACAAAATTGTGCAGAAGCTGATTTGCTAAGTGTTCAATGCCCACTGGAATTGTGGCCGACACCAATATGGTTTGATGATCATGAGAGATGTTTTCCAAAATATCCAACACTTGCTGCTGGAAACCCATTTTTAACATGGTATCCACCTGAGTAGAAAATATTAGATCTGTACCAGATTTTTCAATAAACAGCAGAATCTTCAACTTGAATTGACATAAGAACTGTAATTTTTATGATTAGCATGTAATTATCTCAAAGGAGGAGTATTTTTAGAAAAAAACCCAAGTGAGAAAATGAAAATCAACTGGTTCACTCTGGTCTAATAGTATTTCCCTGGCTGTCAGGTGTGCAAGTCTTTTATAACCAATAGTGCATGCACGGTTCAAACACATTTCACATAACAGAAAGTTTCAATTTTTAACACTAAGAAGTATATTTCGTCTTTATAATGTACTTTCTATATACTTAATCAGTTTGACTAGGCACCCACACTGGGTCTTCAATAACCTCTCTATAGACAATACAGCCCCAATAACTAAAAACTTACTTCATCCACTACTACGATTTTTATGCCATGGAGTTGAACAGAACTTTGCTTTAAAATCTCTAGAAGTCTTCCAGGTGTTGCTATTATAACCTAACAAAAGACAACAAAAATAACAGGCATTAAAAACTCCATGAAAGAAAAGATGACTATCCTAGAAAAACAATAAGGTTACAGCACATTCATGAGAAGGGCAATAAATAGTGAAATTATTTATATTCAAGTTAGAGTCTTGAAACCTCTGCAGGTAACTTAATACATTAGAAAGCCTCAAAAGGAAATGGACTTTTTAGTACTCTAATGGAAATTTCTAAATACCAGCAAGGTAATCCACATTAAAAAAAGAAGGTTTTTTTAAAGAAGAAGGAATTGTAACTTACATTTACAATTGTAACTTATATTTCGCTCTTTGAAAGCAGCAGTATTATACATGAAAATAAACCCTTTCAAAAATAAAGCTATTATATGTATAAACAAAAGTCAAACGTTTAAAAAAATACTGTAAAATTTCCAGGAGCTAACAATTATTTCTGATAGTTTAGACTTATGAAAAACTCCATATTTTTTTGGATCCATACATGTTAAAAGTAACATTTCACATTTAACATTTTTCTTTTCTGTGAATGTCACTAAAACATAGCTCTTCACAGGATCTTTCCTTAGGATCTTTCTCGCTTTAGTCCTTACCTTAACACTTTGCTTGAGACGGTGAAGCTGTGGTGGCAGTGGTAACCCTCCTACCAGGAGGACTGTTCTCATGTTTGGTAAACCAGCCATCAGTTCTTTAGCTTGTCTCTCTATCTGAATTGCTAACTCTCTTGTTGGTGCTAAAATAAGTGCAGATGGAGTTTCAGTCTAGAAAACAAACAAACAAACAAACAAACAAACAAAAACAATGTTGAACATAGAATTGCTTTATTATTTAGGCAAAAATCTTTCAAGATTAAATCTCCCAACATTAAATTATAAAATACGTACTGCAGTTATGGTGGATGCAGTTAGACTGCAAATACTCTATCTGAACTGAAGACAGAATGTAGGAAGGGATTATACCTGTTAACAGTGCATACCAAGAAAGTCAATCCCTCARTTACTCAACTTTTGAGAACAAAAATTAATACATGTGTAAATGCAGTGTTAAAATAGCTTCCTGACAAAAAAAAAAAAAAGCACACAAAGCATGGAACTGTTTGTAAAGATCGTTTTCTTCTATTTTAGTTATTGCACTGAATTTACAACAGCAATTCGTAATAAATTTCACAGGAACTCAACACACAGGATGCTACCTGAATCTCTAGAAACCTTTAAAAGTTTTTAAAAGTCTGGATATTACAGGTACAGGATATTTCCCTTTATTGTGGCACAGTTATACAGTTAATACAGTTTCCCAAATCCAGTTAACATCTAGCAACAAAGTAAAAGGAACATAAGCTAAAACAGAAAAATGGCAGAACAAGGGTCTTGCTCTAAAACACGTTATTTCAGCAATACTGATCATCAGTCATTCAAAACACCCTGTTCAACAAATAACAAAGCTCTCCCATATATCGATACTACAATCACAATTTTACTTAATAGCTTTTTGTTTGTTTTTCTTTTTGTTTTTGTTCTTCAACTGGAATATTTACAAATGA
Source organism: Apteryx rowi (assembly GCF_003343035.1). Taxonomy (NCBI): domain Eukaryota; kingdom Metazoa; phylum Chordata; class Aves; order Apterygiformes; family Apterygidae; genus Apteryx; species Apteryx rowi. The sequence continues at coordinate 1,792,888 of NW_020451027.1, read as the reverse complement.
TCAACAGTAGGAGGTTGTTCCTTTGCCACTGCATCATCATAGGAAGTGCAAAGCTAAACACCCTCTCATAAAGGGCTTTTTCAGCTGTTTTTAACTAGGCAACAGTGTTCAGCTTAACTTACCGCCACAAAAAAGGTATCCAAGTAGGTGATGAGAAGCCAAGAACTGTCAAATAATATCTCATCACTAGATTCCTCATGAATGCCTCACTTCTAAGTTAAAATTAAAACTATTTTAAACAACAAAAAAAAGTTCCTTCTTGAAATATACATTAACTTGTAAAGTACCCTGAAGATGAAGAGTACAGAACAGCAGGTAAAGAAATTAAGGTGAAGTATTATTCATTGAGGCCATAAWTTTGTACATGTTATTATAAGCACACAATCAGTCCTGCAGACTTTAATCATAATGCTTCTATTCTTAAAACTAATGCTATAGTACTTTGAAGATTAAAAGTTAATTAAATAATCTTTAAATAATTCATTTGAAAAAAATATATATATGTAAAGGGATCTAAACGGTCCAAAACATCAGTGAGAATCAGGTCCAGAATTTTCAAAGATATTCTTGTTCTTCTTCTGAATAAAAATACTAAAGCAATACTAAATCATACACATGGTACAGAATACTATTTGTCATTATTTCCTCATTATACACTCATATCCTTCTGAAGCAGAAGTTTTCTTAATTGATCTCCCTCTCCTTTGAGACTGCGGGAAGCTGTTTTAAGAACTAGCAGATCTGAGAAATTATACTACCTGAATTCCTCTAATTATTTGATGGTCAGCTGAACATATCCCAACATTAATTAGTCTGTGAAATCATGCAAATGTCAAAAAAATCTCTTTCAGCCATCTGATACATCAAGAGATAGCAGCAGCTGACATACAGAATGCCCGGAATTATTTTCACTTTGTGTTTTAAGTCATTTAATAAATCTATCAGAGTTTAGTTATTTTACCTGATACACAGTTCTGCTTGTTAAGAAATGTTAATGGAGATGCTTTATTTCCTGACCAGGGAGTGAAAAAAACATTCAAAGTCATTAAAAACAATCAATGACCCTCCCCTCAAAAATAACAATGCACATCAATCAAAATAAAATAAACCAYTGAATTTCAATAAAAACCACTGCAATTACATTCTCAATTACACTGAGAAACCTGGAGACAAAGTTGCAAACCACCTTCTCAAAACAAGCGAAGTTTGATTACCTCTTTTAAAACCTTCATAATAACTGGGAGCAGGAAGGCTGCTGTTTTTCCTGAGCCAGTGTCCGCACTAGCCAAAATATCCTTTCCCAATAGTCCAACAGGAATCATTTGCATTTGGATGGGAGTTGGAACTTCGTAGCCAGAATTCTTTAAATTACAGTTTAAAGTTTCAGGAAAACCACAGTGTTCAAACTCAATAATAGGTCTTGGAACTTGCTGGCCCAGGACGGCAATACCTAATTGCAATTTAAGGTTCCTAATCTGCTCATCTTGCAAACCTAAAATAAAGGAGTGATCTTTATAGGAATAAGATGTATCAAGAAGAGTTTCTGCTTGAGATTCTGCTTTTGTGAGTTGGTCAGATTTTAGCATTTTTTCCTCTTCTTGAGCTTGTAAAAGGTGTTTGGCTTTGCATTCCAAGCTACACACATCTTCATCTGTTTTATCACAGATATACTCTCCATAACGACCACAGACGACACACACAGGTTCCCCCGGTTCTGCCCAGCGCTGCGATTTGCTGAAGGATTTTATGGGTTCTTCCAAAGAGCTGTCTTCATCAGTATTTTGGTTGTCCTTTCCCAAAGATGTACTAGCAACACCAAGATCTGACGGAACAGCTACAGGTTCTCTGCATTCTTGTACAGCTTCATGCAAACTGCATCCTGAAGCAGAAGTTTCTTTTGTAACTGACTTACAATCTTGGACCTCTGTGGTCTCCTCTAGCAAAGATTCTTCAGAAGAAAATTTATTTTTCTTAGCTGTACTTTTGTCTTCATCAGCACTCCTCTTGACTTTAAGAGATCGTGGTAAAAACATGCTTCTGTACACTAGAAATAAAATAGTTACTGCTGTTAGAAACTACTATCATTGAGAAACAATTACTGTTACCACAAAAAAATTACAATCGAGGAAATATATTTTCAAACCTAGACGTTGATTCTTGATTTTTGACAGTATCTAGAAATGGCCTTGTTTAATCTAACATCCATGGAACAAGATAACAAAAAACCATCTTGATCTTAATAACATTGATGCAATGTAAAGCAGTATTTTAAAGTAACAGTGGAACTATGGTATAATACAGACTGATCCACCCACAGTTAATTCTCAGTATTAGACATTTACAGTTGCACATAAACTTCACTAGATTTTCACCGTCTGGAAATTTTTCCGTTTTGAGAGTCATAATTAAATCCTTGGAGAATTGTTTCTAAAATGATASAGAAGCAAAACCTGTTCTTTTAAGCTATTAGGGGAAAAAAAAACACACAAGAAAAAACACCATCACTTTTGAAACAGGTGTGAAATTTGGTGTGGCACCATTCCAAGATCACACCTTTTGTTGTCCCTTTGTAAGTCCACCCAAAATTGAAAAAGCTGTAAACTCTGAGATCTGTTCAGGATCCAGCTGTTTGTTTAGAGCGTCAAACAGAGAGCAAAGACCTACACGATCAAATTGCCAAGTCTCTGCTGTAACAGAAGGAAGCCGGATTTGGGTGCATAAATAACCTTAAGTTCTATATTCTAAACCTGTCAGTGGCCAACTCTGAAACGTCATTTCTTCTCACAAACCTTTTGGTACACAGTTCTTCCGGTACGATACAATCTGCAAACAAAGTATGCACAATAATCTATTCTGAATTAATCATAGTCTGTATACCAATATGTCAATCTCTTCTTACATCAGTTTTCTAAAAACACACAAAGCCTTCTGCCTTTACAGAGAGCTTTTCTTTCCCTGCACAACTCAAAGCGATTCAGAAAGATTAAAAATCAGCCCCACCACCCACATAAAACAGAGGCGAAGAGACTAGATGAAAGCTTTCGCTGTTTGACCAGAACCCAGGTTTCACCGCCCAGATTTTTGCGCCTAATGAAAGCTTCCTGCTACCGACCTCTCTGAAAACCCAATCAGGCTTTAAGGCGTTAAAGCAGCGCTGCCGTGCCGAACGCCGAGCCGAGGGCTGAGCGCGCCCCGGACGGGGCTGCGGCGCCTTCAGCCCGCCTGCCGCCCGCCTCCCCTCGGCCGCGGGGCCCCCGGGCGGCACAMCACCACACAGCGCAGCTCGCCGCAGCCTCCCGCCCGCGCCGCGGGGCAGCGGGACGCAGCGCCGCCATTTCCACCTCCCCCCCGCGCCCGCGCCGCGGAGGGACGCCGCCTCGCGCGCCGCCGCCTCCCCTCACAAAATGGCGGCGGCCTCGCGGCACCGCCAGGCGAAGCCGCGTTCGGGGCGAGGCGAACTGAGGAGGCCGCGGCCGGGGCGAGGGGCGCAGCAGACGCGGTCAGGCCTCACCGGCGGCCGCTGGGCCGGGCTGGGGGAGCCGAGGCGAGCTGCCGGCGGCCGCGCCGCTACACCGGGAGCAGCCGCGCCGCGGCGCCCGAGGGAGCGGCGGCCGCGCCCTGGAAGGACAAAGCCGCGTCGTCGGCAGAGAAGGTCAGGAAAGGTCCGGTTTTTCCCGCAGGGTCCGGACGCGGAGCTGGGCCCAGGGACGGGTCTCCTTCCCTAGGGCCGGGTCGCGGCTTCTCCCCGCACGCCGCTGCCCTCCCACCACTCACCCCCCGAGCTGCCACATGCTACAAACATGAGAAAATCATGTTAGTACTGCCTGTGACGTAGGCACAGGGTATGCTGGATAGATGCCTTCCACATGCATTTACCCAGTTAAAACACATAGAGGAGCATAATGGCAGAGCTGTTCATATACTGCAAATCCCATGGGTTAGCTTTAGTAATTTCAGTAATAAATACACATACCTTATTTACACCGTCACTACCTCACGCTGTGTGAGAACACCAAAATGAATGTTTCTGTTTTCTCACATTTCACTGAAGGGCAGAAGGAACTTTCAGACTGTGTCCTGCAAGACAGGCCTAGGTGTAACCGCAGCCCCAGCACACCAAGGTCCTGGAGAAGAGTACCAAGCAGCTGGATGCAAACCGGTTTGCAGGTGAGGCCAATGCTTTTAGCAGCTTGGCCATCATGGCAAGCTCCAACAGGGCGCTCACTGCTGCCTCCTTTCTTGCCAAGGACCAAGGTCACCAGAGGAGGTGACACCCCATCCCAGGAGCTCCCTCACAGCACCAGGGCCAGYGGCAGTGTCATGGTGCCAGCACCCTTGCAGCAGGTCCTGGTTCTGAGCATGAGCAGGAAGACCAGAATACTCCCAAAGTAAAAGTATGTTCCTATGACCACCAATGGTCTGGTGCCTGAGAAAGATCAGGAAGCGTGCTGGAAGCGATCTGCAATGATGCAGTCCCAGGTACTCCAGATCCTCCAGAACAGATTGTGCCTTGTGGTACCTTACCTGCACCCCTCCTCCTCCAACATCAATCCCATTAGGCTGAAAGCACCCAAAACCCCACGGAGGCCCATATGCCTTCTGGCTCATTGCTTTGGTTGGTGAGCACCAGCAACCTTTCCTGCTAGAGACAGGAAGCTGCTTGAGCTCACCCGTAAATGCCAGCAGCCCGCTTGGAAACACAGTCTGACAGTAGTCCAGAGAAACAGTCAGAGGAGCCAGTGGAAACAGGGTTAAAACACAGACAGGCACAAATCCCAGGCCTTGCAAGCAGTTGGGATTTTACTGCAGCAGCTGGCTGCAGCATTCTGTAGCGTACCAGTCTGTTCACACTTGAAACATGGTTTGTCTTACAGTATTCTGGATTTCTCTGTAGTAGCAGGTTTCCACAGCAGCAAGACAAAGTTCATGCAAAGTTGGTTTGTTTTGTTTTTTTTTGTTTGGTTGTTTTTTTAAAATCAGCTGGTACACTTGGAGGAGACTGTTGAGCTTCTGGAGAGACTAACTGGGTATTTCTAGAACAGAACAACTGTGGGGCAGCTGTCACCCACACTCCATGCATTTTTCATTTTGTGAAAATCTCCACCTTTCTCTGATTTAGACTGTCATTCCCCTTTGCTTGCACTGAATTTCTTTTCCTCATTTTCCCTCCGTGATTTTCTGCCATAGGCTAATTTCCTTTCCTTACTTCTATTTTTAAGAGGTCACTTCSTGGAATTCAAAACATCATTTGCTAAATAAAGACTAATATTTCAACAATATTCAGTATGATATACTTCATATTCTATAAAGCCCATAAATCGAAAATATAAACATCCTATATGTATTAGCTATTTCCTTTTTTTGCTAATAGTTGATTTCTATGACAGGAATGTTAGTCTAAAGCCATCTTCTACATGAAATAGCTGAATACAGAGGAAAATTAACATACCGTTTTATAGTGGTAAGAATGCTGTGTTGTTTTGTTGAAAGCAATCAACCTGCCCCCACCTGCCATGATAGAAGAATTCTGACACTGAATTGCACAGATACTTGAATTCAAACAGCTAAGCTAATACTGTCCATACCATAACAAACCTACTTAACATTTTTGCTCATAGAGCATATTCCTGCTGTTCTGAGCTGCAAAATGCAGACGTCTACTATATGCATTTGTGTGGAAGGAATAACGTAATCAGTGGGTGTATTCCATGATTCCTTTTTGGGTGCATGACTTTCAATTTTTGTTCTACCCTATATTCATTTCATGAGAGCACTATTTTTTTTTTTTTAGTAGTGAACACCTACTAGTTAGGTACTGAATTTTTTGATCATCCTTTTGAAGATATACAAATTATGTTGCATTTTATAACATCATTATCATGTAACAAATGTAACAAAGTGACATTCTCCAAACAGAAAACACACCTACACTGTTTATAACACACACTAGTAGCTTTCTTCCCTTAATGTTTAATGATCCTTTAGTAGATGAACTCAGATTCAGCACAGCAGTAAATAAAAAAGGTCACAAATATTATTCAAGCTGGTTAAAGACTAAAAGAAAAAAAAAGTAGTGAACAGTCTGCAGGGTGATGATACTAATCAAAAATAGAAGCTTTCCTCTCTCTCTCTCTTATAACATCACTAATTATTTAGGAATCCGTTAAAAGTTGTTCAACAAGGAAAACTGTTAATACCTAACAAAAACTTCTGTTACCAGAAAAGTTTGGCACTCCTGTAGATATGGGAGATGTCACTGATACAGTATACTTAACTTTCCAAAAGGTTTGACAGGTTCCTCGCCAAGGGTTTTTAAGGACACTAAACAGATACAGSATAAGAGGAAATGGCCTTGCATGGATGAATCATTGATTAGAATACAGAAAAGAAACGTTAGGTACTCAATAAGGAGGAGTTCTCACAGTGGAGGAACAGGGAGTCACCAGTGAATTCCACAAAACTTTGTGCTTTTTGATATACTCATCTGGCATACATTATCTCACATACTAAACACAAGGGCCAACAGAAGACGTCCAGAAGACTTGGTTATGATCACAAATAAAATTCAGACAAGTAAATGCAAAATTATGTATATGGACAGGAATCCTGACTTTGAATACAGAATGATGTGCTCTGAATTGGTGATTACTATTCAGAAGCAAGATCAGGGGGTTATGAGAAATAATTCCATTAAAGTATCAGTTCAGTACGTAACAGCAGTCAGAGAAAGCAAATCAAATATTAGTAAACACTAGGAAAGATAGAACATTATTCTACTTCATAAACTCACAGTTCACCTATATTCACTTTTTATGGTTCTGGTTCTCCCCACCCCTCATCCTACCTCTCAAAAAGACTATAGCAGATCATGAAAAAAATTTAGGAAAGGGTTTTATGGGTATTCAAAGGCAAGAAATGGCTTCCATGCAAGGAAACAACTGTGTAAACTAAGAGTCTAAAAAAGACATGACTGAGGAACAAATACAGTCGGTCTACTGAACTTTGAGTGGCTCATAAAGGGTGGACAGCTATTAATAGTTCATTCACTCTTCCAGCAAAATAACTAGGAGGAGTCAGGTTCAAAAGCAGACAAAAATAAAGTGTTTCCTCACGAAGGGGAGATGGACTCTGAAATTCCTTGCCACAAGGCAGTGGGCCATATCCCATGGGATTTTTCCAAGCAGATCCCTGAAGAAACCAAATTCTGGTCTGAAGTGTAGGGCTGGGATCCTGCTTTTTGCCTGTTTTGTGTATTTTATATAGAATAAAGCTTAGAACAAGCAATTGCTGGAGACAAAAAAATAACTACAAAGATAAAATCAATGCTCCATCATATCTTTAGTAATAGAATCAAAAGCAAATAAAAACAAGAATGGGGAAGCTCAGGAAAAAGCATCCTTGACAACATTCATTGTCTACAGGGATGTTGTATAGAGTTCTGGGGATTGAAATCTCTATCTAATCTGTGCATCACATGTCCAAGTTCTCAGCCCTTATTCCATGGATAAGGAGCTAGTTCAGGCTGACATGAGTTGTCAGTGATGGATCTGCTCCTAGTAGATAGAGGAAACAACAACAAAGAGTTCTCAGACTTACCAACATTTGCATAAGGATATACAAGGCATACACTTGATTGCCATCAGTGTATCACTATATACAAGTAATACAAAAAAGACACATGAGAAATAATGGAAACAACTAACGTAATGGAATTTTTCAGCCATTGTTTTGACCTCGTCTGTACTCAAAAAATGCACTGCTTTCTCCAGGTTACTAACTTATATAGGCTGGTTCAAGCTTGTAATACATTTTAGAGTAAGTACTTGTGACTAAAAGGGACTGCAAGTTTCCGCACAATGTAATGTGCTATTCTTTATTGACATGGAGAAGTCAATCAGGATAGATGCATCCAAGTCTCCTGGAATGGGTACTGTGCTTTGTGAGCAGACTAAATAGTTACCTTTATTCTGGAATAAAGGGCACATTCTATTCCAGCCACTTTCCTAAGCTTTTTTAGAATGCTGAAATATGTAAGAGTAATAGTCTTGGTCAATTTAGTTCCTATCCTCCCAGCTCTTGATGCTGTTAACCAGCTCTGAGGGGAATGACATTTATGTAAAATTTTGAACTGCAAGTTTTGTACCTTTAGAGTTCACCAGACTGAACAAAATGTGCCCAGAAAAGATGCTCTCAGACATCCTACATGGATTTTGTCTTGGTATTCCTCCTCTTGAAAACTAGTTAGTTCAAGCACTGGCTGAACAAAGTTAGCTTTAAGTCTTGGAAAAGAACATGAATAATTAGGACAGTCATTTGAACACACTGGATAATTTATCTGGGGATGTCCTCATGGAAAATTTTAAGGTTTTCAGGTTGTGTCAAAAAAATACAGTTTCTGTATTTTGTATACCCACATTATTTTTACTTGGTAAAACACCAAGGATTTACATTTTTCTTGTCTTGGTAGTGAAATGAGTGGGACAGTCTATGCCGTATGTGTTAAGAGTACAAACCTGCTACGGAAATGATCGTGTATTGCTATTAGAAAGCACTGTTCAAATAAGCCCTTACATAATATGCCTCTTCAGAGTAACTTCAACACAAATATTAAGAGCTACAGAAGTGTAACAATGCACACACAAAACCACATGTACAAAAGGACTAATACACACAGACATAGAATTACACGTGAGCTGCAACAGATTCATTATTTCAACTAACAATGAAGGGGAAGAAGTAAATTTCTGCTACAGCAAGAAAGATATAGCTATATAGATTAAAAGTCAAAACACAGAAAATCATTCAATAACAGATTACTAATATGAAAGAATCCCATTCTTTGGTCTATTTTAAAAAAGATTTCTGCCATATTCCCTCATGATTTCCTTTATTAAATACAGATAGAAAGCAAATGTCACATCTTGGACTCCTGCCCTCAATTTAAAACCAGGTACTTCGCCTTAAAGTTTAAAACATCCCACAGCTATTCTTCAGAAGCACGAACAAACTCTCCCCATCACTTGCAAACAATAAATAATGCAGTAAAACAAGACTGTATTAAAGCAGGAGATCAAAACCCCTTCGCTTCCTGGGCACACTAAATTCAGAAGACACAGGTGTTCTGCATACTAATTCAGAGATGGTATCACAAGCATTTCAAAGAGCTGCTTGACTAGCATAGGCACCAGCCCGCCACAGCRGTACCTGCTAGGGTGACCCTGTTAGTGAATACCTGCACCAGAACACGACCTACAAGGCCTGTAGGCACCTCTCCAAGAACCTGGCAAGTCCTTCTCGGGCTCCACATAGTGACTCAATTAACGGATGAACACACCCCTAAAGGTAAGTGTCCAAAAACTTTTAAGACTGTGTTTTAAGATTCTTTTGTAGATTATAGGAGCCAAAACATCCTCTTGTGAAGTCTGAATTTTCCAGATGGAGAGAGGTCTCTATATAGGTAAAAGTACTGAGAATGAACTCGGATCAGAGCCAAAATAGAGCCTAATGCAGCACTCCCTCAAGTGGCAAGTGTCAGTACTGACAAATCCAAAAATTAAAATGTGCCTCAAGAGCATGCAGYGTCTCTTCAGGAGGAGTAGTTTTGGGGTTTCTTTATAAATTATTTTAAATATCTCATATATATCCTATTTATCACTATTCTAAATTAAGGTGTCCCAGTGCCTTAATTTTGGCTATTAATGTAATAATGGATAAAGAGCAGGGAATTTATGATGATGTCACTTAGAGAATAAAGATCATCCTCTGAAATTATGAAATCCCAGAATATGTATGTGAGGTGTTAATTTTAAGATGATGTCAGCAAAACATCCACTGCTGGGTGGGGGTAGGAGGAATTAGGGAAGGAGAAAGAGCTCCTCTTGCCCTGCTGRCCCAAACCTTGTAGTAAGCACAGAAGTCCAGGTCGCTGGATCATCATTACTGGCCTACTTGAAATGCTGTCAAAATGTGGCAACATGGTTTTGTTACCAGGAGTCAGTGAAAGATGAGGAAGGAATTCAGAAGACATGGAAATCAAAGCATATCTGCCTGGGGATGGGGTCCCCTGGACTCAAATTTGGCTTCTGTGCCCGCTCTATCCGATGTTATCAAACTAAATGTTTCTCTGTTTCTGTCGCTTTTAGGGATTTTGGACCCACTCTGCAGACAAGTCTGCAGACTTGTAGGTAGGTAGTCAACAGCAACTCTAACCCAAAACACACATAATGAATAGCTCTTTGAATGAATGAATCAGTGAGTCAGTGACTCCGCGGATTTCCAAATTACAGCTTTAAAGAAACTATACAGAAAAAATCCAGATAATTTAAAAACAAATAATGGCGGCTAATGGTAAAATTCTAACCACTAACTAGTCAATTCTGCTAATATTCATATAAACTGCCTTGAGTTAGTACAGATATTGCATGCAGCATATTTATTCTGAAGTCCATTTTTTTCCTGATTTTGTTGAAAGCAAACAAGCAACTCCTAAGCTTGTTACAATTAAATGATCAGTAAAAGTGTTAGGACTAAGCTTTTGGGGCTTCCTGAGCATTCCTTTCACTTGAAAAGCCACATTTTAAGGAGACATTAGTCTCTGCATAAATCCATGGTTGAAATGGAATTAAAAAAAAAAATCTAATTAAATATGAATATTTAAAGGCATATTACTGAGTTCCAAAAAAAGAAAAAAGGCAAAGAACAGTGCTGCCCTGAAGCCTTGGCGTAAGTGACACTAGTCCATAGGGAAATAACCGTAGAGGACAAATCATGCAAAAGATATGAAGATAATGAATATATGTATTTATATGCTCAAATACTTTGTATAATATCTACTTTGAGAATCAATGGACTCCCTGATTTAATATCACCATAGCCTTAGTGCAGCTGTAAAAGCTACAGCTAATACAATTTCCAAGTTCTTTGCACAAGATACAAAGTAGCTCTTTCCAATTAGAAGAGACTGATTTTAGGGTATGGGAACGGTTTCAATCAATTTACAAATCTTTGTCAAGTCTCTAAGATTTACAGAACAAGGATTTGATCAAAAGATTACAAAAAAAATACAGCCCTTCCAGTGATTTCAATAAGCTGTAAACTAGAACCCAGATTCTTAGAGAATTCAGGCATAATTTAACATGATTAAATAACTCTTGAAACATAACTTTTCTTCATTATGTCAGTCTACTACTAGCTGTCGCTTCTTCTGCTTACTTTCTTAAGAAGCCATGCTTTGGGAAGGATAACTTGAGATGCTGCTGTCACGTTCAAATACACAGGTGCTATTCCATTCACTAAATATTTCCAAAAGAGGTAGGAAATGGAAAAGCAGTAGGAGTGTCTGGTAAAATGATTATATGGGTAATTGAGTAGTTTGAGCATCCTTACAAGTTATTTTTAGTAGTAAATACAGACACTTCGCAGTACACAACAGAAAAATATTAAAATCCTTGTGATGCTGGCTTAATTCTAGCATTCTATAAATTCTAATGTGTTTTATACAACTGTGTACAAAATGTAGATAGTTAATACTGGAGCTATAAAAACCGCGCACATCCAGTCTCTAGTGAGATTTTACAACGATATATAACTTGAGGTGTCTATCTCAGAGAGGAATAAACAAAACAAAAAGCTTCCAAACTCATGATTCGAGAATCCCAGCACTGGGAGAAGACTTGAAAAGCAGAAAGCTCACATCATTCGCAACTGCACAGCAGCCCCAACTCTGTGCATCCTTTGTGAAGGTAAATTCCACCCTACCTGCTTCTCTGTAAGAATGCTTATTTCATCTGAAGAAGTCTGAATGTGTTTGTTTCAAAAGACAAGGTAATACAACACAACAATTAGATTACACACCACTACAACATCAACCACAAAAGAGAATGTGTGTAAAAACTTTCATAAAAATACTTCACATTTCCGTTTAACTTTTTTTTAGTTTTAGGCCTTCTACATACAATGTTCAAGTGAACACAAATGCTCAGTCTCATTTATTTATAATTTAGTGAAGCTACTATAAAATATGAAGAGGCATCCTGTAATCACACACTACGATATTAGTGAGACATCACCCCTGGGATAACACCATCTGCTTGAAAACTCTCCCAAAATATAGACTAAGCACTCTGAGGAAAAAAACACACCAAAAAAGTTTAAGAAATCCTCCACCTCAACTATATACAAAATGATATAAAAAGATTCAGCAATTACAGAACCTAGAGCAATTATCATTCTTAGAAGTCAAATGTTAATAATCTGTATTCATAATAGCATGTGCCAAAAATGCTGGCCACAACAGGATACTGGGCATTAACTTTAATTCATCTGTTTTGTGTAAAGTGTACTGTATCCCATAACATTAGTCCGGGATACTGAATACTGTAATCCATATACCATAATCCGTATACTGTAATCTATAACATTAACAGGTGCATTTCATTTAAAAACTATGAAAAGAAAACCAAGATTTTTTGATAATTTATATTGCTGTTTCCTGTGATGGGGAAGAGGAGGGAGAAGAAAGAGTGGAAAAAGGAGGAATTGAGTTTGTGCATGCCTGAACATTTTCTTAGTAATGGAAAAAGCAAGTCCAAAGAGAAGGCCAGAATAGTCAAGGCTGTTGTAAATTGTTATAAAAAAAAAAGAGGCAGATGTCTACACGTCATATGAGTAACATAAGATGTTGAAGCATCAAAGATACCTTAGAACAATCTTTCTTGAAAGTAACAGATTGACACAGGTGTAGAATGAATTTATTTTTCTGTGCCAAAGCAATTACCTGTCAAATAAGTAGCAGTGATCATCCCGTATTTCTGCTGCTTCTCTGTTAGCTTTAAGCTTCTTGTTTTCCTTAATAGAGTTCTAAATGACATGCTTATGAAATAGTAAACACACTGCCTCTTGGTCTATCAAGTCCATCATTACTGCCTTTTTTTTTTTCTTCTGTGATCAGTTATTTTTCCCCTATTAATGTTGAGATGAAAGTATTAGATGATACATTCCTTAAGTGATTATTCTACAGTTATTGTTATATAAGACAAAGATCATCATCTTGTTTTTCCATGACATGATTGTTGCACTGACATATGTCAATAGAATTTTAACCTTTTCTAGAATACTTCTATCCTTTCACATCAATTTATTTTTCTTTCTGAGAGGACATGAAAACCTATTAGCTTTAAAAGCTGCTTACTAGTTTGCCACTTAGATTTGAGTTCCAATTAATAAGGCTGTTTGGACACGTATCAGATAGGCATCTATTTCAAAAACAAGACAATACTCCCATAACATGCTCTTACTGAAATTAAACCCCTCCTTTCCTCCCTCACCCCCCCCCCCCAAGGTCCAAGACAAAAGGATGGGAGAGAAAGAAGAAAAAATCCACAAGAGACAACAGGAATCACAAGCTCCAGCTTGCCAGATGACCTGTGTTTGATGTGTATTACCACCGTCCTCCTCAATAACCTCTTTCCAATCATATCACTTCCTGGGAGATGAAGATCTTTCTAATTAATCAGCAAGTACGTTAAACTAAACAGTTTCTGCTCTGGTACATTGCAGTTACAAGGAAACAGGTGGGAGAAGCACAGAGCTGTGATTTATTAGTGTGACAGAATGAAGGAAAGATTTACATTATAAGCTTTTTGAAAAACTGGATGGTAAATTTCCCTCTCCACCTCTAACTAGCCTACCAAGATTTGGAAAGCAGAAGCCACTGTACTAAGAATGGTCTGGGAAACATGCATGGCAGCTGGTATAAACTAGACTTTTGCAAGTCTTAGTGTTAAAATTTGTGCCAATGTTTATCGTTGGGTTTAACCTTCATACTCCTCTACATTACATTTTTTCCCTATTCTGCCTCTGTACAAAGCCTGAAACTGCCTTAGTTGAATCCCACATGCAAAAATTACAGGACATTGAAAGCCTATAGGAAAAAAACCAACTCACTGCTGCCAGAGTAGAGGGCAAATTCAGGATATCCTCACTACTGAGTGACTGCCAGCTGCCACTGTCTCCTTTGGAGGCTACAGGCAGCTAAGAGAACAGAGGATCCTTCAAGCTCCTGCACTTTCTGGTAGTGGCTGGCTTGGTGGTGAGGCAGCTCCAGGATTCAAGTCTCTAAAGCTTCCTTTATGTCAGCCTTCACCACTGCTCTGTTACTGTTAGTAACAGCCCAATGATTTTTAAATTACTCTAATGTCACTCTTTATATATGGATTATTCAATGCAGACTTAACATTTTAATAAAAAAAAATTACCTTGTGGATAATTTCTTCCACTGATTCACACTGCAGATTTCTAATGTCCATTTTGCATACCTGTGACATATTCAGCATTAATTTCACTAGCAGAAGTCTTAGTCACAAGCTAAAAAAGATGTTGTACATGAATGCTAAGAAAAATAGAGGAAAAAAGAACTGTGACTTAGTTCACCAAAAAATGTTACACTTTCAGCTAAAATCCTTTCCAAAAGGATTGTAATGCTAATATAAATACTTGGTCAATGAGTAGCCCATCTGTCCATGACTTTTTAACAGAAAAGTATATGAGCTGGTTTAAGTTCAAAAGGCAATACATTTTTTACTTTCTCTTATCTTTGCAACATGTTCATCAATTTCACTATTCCTTCCCTGGAAGAGTTTCTTCCCTATTTCTCTCTCTTACACAGAGAAAAGAGTGAGTGGAAAGATGACGTTGACATTTACCATGGTTAACACCCATTCTTTTTGTAACTTTTTTCATAAACTCCGAAGGAACATAAACTTAGGAAGCTGGAGAAGTAGGGCTAAAGTTTCCTGCAAATTAGCCATTTGCTCTAGCCCATTTTTTTCCCCATCACATAGAGGGCCATGTTTTCGTGAACTTTCATGAGCTGATAGAACAGTGGTAAAGCAGCAACTTGGATCTGGTCTTAGCACAATTACCTTTATGTCCCAGTAGTCAGAATGCACAATATAGCGTTTACGCTAGCTGCATGACTACTGACAATACCTGACAGAGGGTAAAACCTATCCTAAAATGTAAACCTAAGAACTACCACACTGAAATTTGAAATGGAAGGATGATTATATACTGGATAAGTGTTTTGCATCATATGTACTGTTAGTCCTAAAAATGATTCACTGTGTCATTTAACTATGGTTTCAAGTGCAATTCTGCTCCTTTAATTCTTTAAAAAAATCATTTTCAAAACACTTCTATGTAAAGATGAACTGAAGTAGCCTCCCTTAAGTGGTAGAACTTTTCCTCTAAAAATATATATCAATATAGCAAAACATGCCCCATCAAATCATTACAGAACCAATACACTACTCAAATTTTCAGCAGTTAATACCTATATAACTTGCAAGTGAAAACGTATCTTAAAATTCCAACATTTACATTTGCTTATTTTTTCTTGCTTCATCAATACAAAGACTTGCTATTAATCTGATCATATATTTTAAATAAATACATTCTTGCACTTAGCTATTCATTCATGGCAAACATGAATTGCTCTCCCAGACAAATGCTATTATATGCATAAATGTGTAACAGTCATCCTATGGAGACTCAAAAGCACAGATGAAAGAATAACAAAAAATAGGACTGAATAGCAGATCTTAGTGTTATTTACACCTATCCCCTGGCAGAAATTCCCTACTCTGTGTGGGGATATGAGACTTTAGGCTATATCCCAGTCTGGGAATATCAAAGTCCATGGATCAGTCTGAAGATGGATTAGGTAAACAAGGAGGGGACAGAGTCCACATAAATCCAGAACTGTCCTTTCCCTAAGCCTTTATAACTCACCTCTCAATAATTCCCATKTCAAGGCTTGGCTCTAATTTCAGAGGTCTCAGGTAGATCTCATTTATATTCTTCTGAGAAATGCAGTTCAGACAAAATGACTGAGCTCCTAGTTGACTTCCAGCTAAATGAGCACTTGCTGGTACCAGCACATCAATTAAGAACATTCCCCCAAATCCAATCCTAAAAAGTAGGAACAGCTATACTGACTCATTTGGAAACAGCTTCCACTCCATTCCCTCATATAAGTCAAGCCAAATTCCCACCCACCTAACATGAGATGAAGGCTTTCCCAGAACATGGCTTGGCTCTTCTTATCAGTCAGAGAATGGCATTGTACCAAATACTGGCAACTGTATGGATTTTTCTCATAAATGTTGTTCTTACCAATGCAGCTCAGTAAGGAAGTATACTATTAAATATGAGCAATATAGAACTGAAACATTCTTACAGGGTACATCTAAAATTCAGTATGTCATTTAAGTTTTACTGCAGTAAAAAAGGAAATGTTTTGTTTTCTCTTTTAAGCTACACATATCAGCAAACAGTCAAGGTGTGATAAAACTGAGACCTTAAAAAACAATGTATACGTGCAAATACTAATAAACAACAATTATATAAGCATACAGTATTAAAGATAACTAAAAGAAACAAGAATATATCACTAAAATATTTTAAAAACATAAATCCTTTTACTCTCTCGAGTCTTTTGCTTCTGTGATCCATTTTATAGTATTTCTCAATTAGTTGTTAAAGATACTAATCAGACAGACCTCCACTTCTCATGACATTGTGGCACTAAATTGTTGGTCTGTGGTATAATACATGCGATGGGACCACAGACCTTTGAAGTTAAAACAACAGATTTGTCCTTCTGAACTTCAGGCAGTTTCCAAAGCTTAGTTTGCTGTGAGAACATTCAAGCAATGCATTAGCTCAGCTAGATAAAGCACAGTAACTATTTAAAAAAAGAAAACAAGCCTCAAAAATGCAACATATTTCTCATTGCCATTCTTGAACGACTGCTCCCTATGCTTTCTATTAGAAAGATTCAAGAGTCCTTTCTAATGCTAGTTACTTTACAGCTGGTGACTCTGTAATAAGAGAGGGTAACAAGACAGACATAATGAATGCCTTCTTGTTAAGCAGTTTTGTTTGTGCTGTTCTAACTGAGATCTGCCAAGAACTTTCCATGCAAACCTTACTTTTCTGGGATTTATAACTTGGCTGCAAAAAAAAAAAAGCAGCATGATAATGCCTGGTTCAAAAGAAATCAAATTAAAAGCTGTAAAATATACTTTTAGATTTTGGAAAAAATAAATCTATACTAAGAAAGATAATCAATTTACCACTTCATATGTTTTCAGTGGTTATATTGGGAAAAAAACCCTCTGATTAGCAATTTTGTACTCCAGATTATTATGTTTTCTGATCCTTTGGGTATTAAATAAATCTGAAGTATTACAGTGTGAAAGGAGACTTCTGTGCTGTATGACCGAGATTCCACTGACATTTTCTTTTGAAGGAAAGCTTTAAACACTACTCATGGGATCCTATCTGCTAAGCAATTCAGTGAATTAAATCTGTGCTAATTCATAGTACAAYTCAGTTGACTTAGGTACAAGTTTGTGAAAAAAATTGTTTAACACACCATTCTTACAAAACATAAGCTTAGAATTTCCATATTAAACTGCTTCTTTGAACTAAACTATTCAAGGCTTTGAGCTGTGCAAATGTCCAGTTTCAATGCTCCCTTCTTCTTTTTTCTGATATGACCAGTTAGGACAGGGTTATTTTGTAAAGTTCCTTGCCAAAGCAATCTTGTTTCCTGTAGCAACTAGCAAGACATATAGAAATGAGAGTTGAGGCACAAGAGACTGGAGCCCAAGCTAAGAAAGCTCATTCAAGCAATGGCCAGGAGTCAAGGAGCAAGAAGGCTTTGATAGTTTCCTGAGCTGTGAAAAGGTGGTGGTGGTAGCAGTGAGGCTTATACCTAAGAGGAAGAAACATCTCAGCAATTCAAAACCAAGAGACAATCAAAAGATATGAATATATCCAGAGAGCCCATTTCAAAGGAAATACTGGAAGGAATAGGGCTGCAGAATACCATGAGACAAGTAATTAAGAGATGTTTCTGGTCATTTTCTTGACTAACCTGGGTTTTTCCTGGGGGGAGTTTGCCTAGAATACATTATTCCCTAGAATATCTCTACCTACTTTACAGTGCATCACAAATTAGTACTAAGTGAGCCTATGAAACAACAGTTACTCTGAGATTATTTGCATTCAGCCAAACATGCTAGGTATTTAAGGAAAAAGGTTAGAGACTTAATACTCCACCATCCTCCAGGAGTAGGCCATGGCTCAGATTCTCAGATGCTGTTCAGCTCCAGAGTGAACAGGAGCAGCCCTCCTTGACATAACCAATTTAATACTTGAAAATAAAACACTACTGCACCATACAGCCTAAGCACAGAAAAAAAATGCTAGCCAGACAAGAGACAAGGAGGAACAAAGAGCTCCTACCAGATCAGTGGAACTCAGAGCAAAAATGCAAGGCAGTGACAAGACTGCTGTATTACTGATGCTGCCGGCTCTGCAAGAAGCCACAAGGCTAGTCAGCAGTTAAGAGGGTGCTGGTCCTAGGAAGCGTCACAGTGTGTCTTCAATGATTAAAGAGCCAGCAGAAGCGCAGATGAAGAGTATCTCCATGCAGATGGTCCTTAATCTTCTGTTGATACACAGGAAACCTGTTCTCTAGCAGCAGCAAGGATATTTTCATGGAACTAGGCTCTCTTAAGCAAAGAAATCAGAGCAAAGTAATGAACTGAAGCCTTATTTGTAACTGCTTGCCTTGTACTACAATAGCTAAAACATTATCTGACTCTGAACTTACACGGATCATCACTCTGTTCTACATTTCCATTGTAAAATCTTGGCCTCTGACTAGCTACAACATAAATAGCATTTCTAATCCTCATTTCTCATCTGTTCATGCTTCAGTATCCCACCTCCAGTTCATCTCAAGTAGTATTCAAGTAGTCAAGTAGTATTCACAATTATACAAGCACACCACCACGAAGACCTTGGTGGTAAAAAAGAATAGAACACGGCAGTGTGCCCTCCACCTTGGATGCACTAATTGAACCATTTTTTTGCTTCCCAAGACACACTCTTCTGCTGACATGACTTGCTGCTTTACGCAGTTCTGACAGAGACTATTACCAGCTGGGAGAGATACTCTGAAGTACCCAATTCCACCAGTTGCCTACACATAGCAAACTACTTAACTGAACGAGCTGGATCTATATCAACACAAGGATCCATTGCAGTGAAATCTATTATTTTCTCCAGTCAGGCAATTGCTTCCCTTCTGTAAAGAACAAATAGAAAAGGAGGAAAGATTGACACAGAAAAGACTTGCCAGACCAAGGGGAAACAGATAGATGTATATCCCAGAAGCTGCCCACTCTTGTACAAAATCTCCAGGGGGTACTTTTGTTGCTTCATATAACGATTCCCTTGATCCAATGTGGTGTCTGCAGGCACACTTTGTCCTAGGTTGTTTCTTCGCTCATTTACTAAATTATCACCTGTAAGGACTGCACGGCAACTGTTAGGACAAAGCCTGTATTATGGGGGATTATGAAGAACCATGAAGAAGTGGGACTCCTAGATGCATTTTGTCCGACTCAGCCAGACTGCCTCTGGAGCGGAGACCATCACAGCAAGGGCTAGAACATTCCGTAAATAACTGGCTTCAGCCTGTTTGCCTCCTTCTTTCATCTATATTCAACTACACTGGCTAGTATGAAGACAGGGCTCCGATTCTGACACTCATGATTACAACAGACACTTCCAATCTTTGTGCTAACAAGTGGAATCATGACTGGTCCCTTGCCCAGGTGAGACAGCAGAGCTAATGCCTTGATGCTTTAACACAGCTGTGTATGCCATATGGTTAAGAATACCATACAGCAGCAGAGAACCCACCAGTTGTTTCAGGGCAGCTGAGAAAGAGCTTGTGGGTAGGTACTGAGGTGGAGCCATTTATCAGGGATAATTTCTAGGACTGAAATTAAGAATACAGTCAGTTAAATCTATCCTTAACAAATGAGCTCCATTTTATAACTGTAATAAGTAAAAATAACTACATGTAGAATGGCAATGAGTGATAGCCAGTATAATCATTTGCTCGTAACTTCAAAAAAAAAGTGTCACACAAAGAGACATCATTACTGACCTTAATAGAATGGCCAGGGAGTTAAATTCTGCAATTCTTAATTGAGCAAACTCCTATTAGAATCAACATTAGCTTCAGCAGGAGATCTCCTGGATTAGTGATTGCAATAATTGGCTAAGACAATTACTCATATTTGTATTCATCAGTGGAATATATCTTTAGTAAAATGTTATGATTCTATCAGTTTCCAATATACCTTTGTCAGTGTTATGGTAAGGGTGAGGTAAAAATCTCCTTTATTTTCCAATTATTCAGGTAAATAAAAAGCAATTTATGGAATACTTAAGCAATTTATGGAATACTTAAACAATAGATACTGCCACAAAAAACACAGACCAAATACAATATTGGAGTCACATGATTTGATAGGTTTTCCCTGAGGTTTGAATAAAGATGCAGGGGGGTGCACTCTGGTGGATGAGTACAAGGGAAATGACAGAGAAAAGGGCAAAAACACTGCACAGAAGACTAAAAAAAGCAGCAAGAAACTGTTATAGATGGTAAAAAAAAAAAAGAGCAAACAAACAAAAAAACCCTGTAAATTTAAGTAGCTGTCTAAAAGGTGCTGGGAAGTAGCACAGAGGAACTCTTTTCTCCTGAGTTCAGGAAAACAAGGCTTTATGTACCTTCTTGGTAATTGAACAGCTAGCACAGAAGTAGCCTATTCACCATCAATTTTTCTTCCTGTTGGAAATAAAGTGCAGGACCTTAAAACTGGCAGACTGCACAAGTCAAAAGAGGTGAAATATTTTGATTTATAATTGATCTGGATATAATTAAGCACCTAAAATTGTTGATTGGTAAATTAAGTGATTACATGAAGATGAAGCATAGCAGTAAAGAATGAACAAGTAGAGGACAGAATAACACAAGAGAGTTGTATAAACCTTTTGCAGGCAATTTCTCTTTTGAGGCTTTTCTAGAAGAAAGAAATCATCCAGGCTATTTCTTCAAAAACAAATATTCTGCATGACATCCTTAATTCAGAAAGCCAATTTTATACACACACAACTAGTTTAAAGCAACACTTAAAATAATTGTTGCTCTTTCCATGTTTCTTTATATTGAAATAGGGGAGTATT
This sequence comes from Apteryx rowi, assembly GCF_003343035.1. Classification (NCBI taxonomy): domain Eukaryota; kingdom Metazoa; phylum Chordata; class Aves; order Apterygiformes; family Apterygidae; genus Apteryx; species Apteryx rowi. The sequence goes on along the minus strand of NW_020451027.1, from coordinate 1,771,777 downwards.
TAAATCAAGTTGTTCTACATGAGGCTTAGACATCCTATATATTTCCTGTGTAGAGAATGTTTTCAAATACACTCTAAGGTATATAGCTTTCAAAGTTACTCAGAAAATACTATAAACTGATTAAATTATGCTAAAAGAGAATTAAATGTAGAAGAATTCTATGCACTCAGGTCATATATGCATAATCAAAGTCTCCAACATCATCAAGAATCACTATGTACAAATTAAAGTTTACAAAAACAAAGGTTCTTTGTGATGGACACTCTCCACAATCACTTTCTAAACCAACTATTTACATCTACTCCCTAAATAATCATCAGAAATTCCGCAGTAACATCCAATTGCTCAGTAGGTTAAGGGAAACGGAGAAATCACTTAAAGAATTCAGTGAAAATTTGGATGATGATGTTTTGAAGAAGATACATGAAAAATAAACCCTTCAGCAGGTAGTCTCCTATGCTGTTCCCTTCTTTTTCCCTCCTAATCCATTGCACTCCCATCCCTACCAAAAAATAATTCTGTCACAATTAGATGATCCCACAATGTTGCTGTCCTAGCACAACCTTCTTTCCTGTTTACTATTGGTTTCATTCACACATACATGGGCTTCAATGGAAACTGAAAGCAGGGCCAAAAGATGGGAAACAGAAGTCTATTCATGCTCCACTAATAAATCATGTGTATGCTAGCAACAAATAAACGCTTATGAACGTTCAGATCTTTCTTCACTCATACAAGCAGAATAAAAAAATGCAGCCAGGCACTTCAATGAAGTATAGTTCAGTAGGAAAAAGTGCACAATTTAGTATTCATTCTCATTCAGACTTAATTAAAAAGTCTTGCTAATGATTTAAGCATTATACCTGAATGCACAATTTGAAAACTTAAGTCATATCCATTTTCCTCTGAAATGGAGTACAAATAAAGCATTACTAACAGCTATCACATTGGTATTTTGGCATTTTATTTTTGTACAGTGTGCTTGTTGAATGTAGATCTCTCACCATAAATTTATTTTGCAGTGTAGCTTTAGTCTTTAAAGGTTATATTCCTAAGATTATGCTTAGGATTTCCTCAGAAAGGAATGGGTATAGAACATAAATTCTCTTACTAGATACAAGGTAGAATCTATTCCATGTATCTTAAAATTTACAGTAAAAAATATCAGTTATAGTAGGGGAAACAGAGTAGTATTCCTCTCTGCAGAGACAACCAGACAGCAATGAAATGCCAGGAAGGAGAAAACCCTGGAATTAGGGTATTGCACAGCAACTGGAAAGAAAAGGCATCTGAGAGCACCTGAGCATGAGTACCCAGTGCCCAGGAGATGGGCAGAACATGAAAGCTGCCAGGAAAGAGAAGTTATTACAAATAATGTGAAAAATAAAAAAATGGACTCCAGGAAAAGAAGACACTAAAGTGATCAGAGAAAAAGGCTATGGAAACAAACTGAGCAGCCATGAGTGGCGAGTGAGCTGAAAGTTTTTGCCTCGCACAGACCACAGGAAAGGTATGAATCTGTTGCCTGGTTGGTATCCCAGTGGAACTGAGGGGAACGAGATGCAGATTTTTTCCCCCCTTCATAGTTATAATAGCTCAAAGCCAAGTTTAGGAAATGCAAATATTAACATCGAAGCATAAGGAGAAGTGAGTGCTAGAACTGTTCGGCACCAGATTTCTTTCTCATAGGGTAGCTTTTTGGTTGTACAGATTTCAGCAGTAGTTGAGCTGAAGTAACTACGTACTCCACCTTTTTTCCTTCTTGACTGTCTCAAAAATCATGGACAATCCATCCAAGTAAAATGTTATATAAAGCTTTGCTTTCCCTTTGAACTCATGACTCTATTTAATAGAGTCTGTAAAGTTGATAAACCTTTTTCTTCCAAAAGTTGGTAAACTTTTTTCTTCCATTTTAAGTGCCTCAACACTTTCTGATTACAAATTAGAATTTGGAATACAAAAATTACGTAACAGAAGAATGTCCTTGTATGCTTGTATCATCCTGAAACAGGAAGAACACAATCTCCTCCAAAACCATGCTCTGAGAAAACTCCTAGCTTGCAGAAACTGCATACCCACATTTAGGTAATGAAGCCAAAGAAGATTAATAATTCAGATAATCATTCACACTTAATAACAGCTATTTAAAAATATAGTTTCTTAACTCTTATGCTTTTAGCCATTACTTTTAAAGAAGTATTTAATAAAATATAGAAACAGTAAGATTAAGAGGCTGGCATAACAGCAATTCAGTTTCATAAGTCCCTTTTAGGTTGTGTGTAAAAATAACTATTCCAGAATGATTTATAGATTATCTGTTTGGCCTCGCATATCCTATCCAAAGCCTGCTAAAGTCAACAGCACATTTCTCGAGGATTGCAGTGGGATGCGACTGGTCTATATGTTGACAGTCTGACAGCATCACTTCAAACTGTGCATCTTTGCCAGAGGCTCCAGGCCACAGGGCACACACAGACCAGCCACTGCCATTTCTGTCAGGAGCGCAGCAACCTCCAGAAGAGTTAAGGCAAAGACATGGGATCATCTTAAATGAGTAATTTAATTGTGGTAATTCAGGACAATATCATCCCCATGGTATTCCTCCTAGCCTTCTTCCAACATCAAGGCGGAAGCATTACATGCCAGAACAGTTGCTGTAAACTGCCAGAGTACCTGGATTTGCTCCAATGCACTAGCTTAATCTCAACTGAAATGGGAACAGTTTTGCTGCCCCTTGTAAATAGCCTGCTTAGTTGCCTGTTCACTAGCACTGAGCCTGGCTATAGTCAGTGCCACAGCAAAAATGGTAATGATATTGTTAATTTAAAACATTTTGGTTCACCTTTATCATGAAGGAAAAAATTACACTGGAAATATTATGCCAGCCCGAACATTCCCTGTAATCTAGTGCTAGACTGAATTTAGTTTAAGAGCATCTATTCTATACATAACCTTTTCAGAATCCATGTGAATCTTGAAAAAAGTGAGCAAACAGAGGTATAGAATTGTTACTCAAAGCTTGTTCCACTGATCTTCCAAGGTTAAGACTATTAGCAACTACTGTCATCAGCACCATTATTCATGGTCATACTTGTTCCTTTTGCCCGACACCGACTCCAAACCTGATACACCCACTGTGTAAATGACTAAACACATGACCGTGAAGAATCAGACCTATGATGTAATTATAGGATAAAACTGGTCAAATGGGTTTCTAATTTGGGGCAGGCAGAGACGAAAAAAATCTGGGAGCTGCCTGTTTTAATCCTTAATACTTTGCCTTTCTGCTTGGAATGAACTTTGAAGTATATACTACTTTATAACAGATTGTGTACAGAAGAGACGATCACTATTTAAAACATTTCAAGATTAATAAACAGGAGGAGAGCAGAAGGGGATGACTACTCGCTCAGTTTTTCTGTTTGTCTACTCCGGACAATTAGAGCAACTTTTAGTCATTTTTCATGTGGATTGCTGATGTCTTTGACAACACAATAAGCAAGATCACATTTTAACATGTTTGCAAAAGCAGAACTGGCGTTACAACTCCAGCAACTTGTGATGTCTTCTTTTTGACTTATGTATATTAGCATAAGAAAAACTTCTAAGAGTACAGAGCAAGTTAAAAACATTTTTACTGCACTAACTTCAGCCCAGATTTTCAGATCTTATTCTGTGACTATGAACAGGTCCCCTCAGCACAAAGTCTGACTCTGCACCCATAAAAATTCTACATTTTTAATTAGATTGGTAGTAATGGTCATATACGTACCTACCCATAATTGTATCCTTTACAAATTTTTGACATGCATCCTGTAAAATAATATACACTCTATATAGGAGGGACTGAGGATAAGAATTTTGAAAGATAAAGCCAAATTTTTATTTGCTTCAGGTAAATGTCACTGTACTGTTAGTATATAGTACAGTACTCAGGTATATGTGATGTTTTTGCAAATGAATAGGAATATGTTTCTTAGAGATGATAAATCCAGGAGCACATTAAATATAATTTGTACCTGTTCATTCCTTATTTTGACTATGCCACTTTTTTGTAAGAAAAGCTATTCCTGGAAGTTTCATGTTATTTTACAGGGGCTAGTTTGTAATGTTGCGATCTCTCAGAATGGATCCCTTAGTCCTCATACCTAAATGATGGTTACACTTCTCATAAGCGTTTCCTGTAATTCAACCTAACTCTTAGGCATCCTCTTAGTCACACAAGAAATAAATGAGTGGGAATCTGGGACATATACTTTTTCTAGCTCTGATTGTTTGAGATTTTAAAGCTTATGAATTTCAGGTACTTGTTATATACACAGGAAAAATTAGACTAGTTTTCTAGCAGCAAGGTAAAAAAGTGTTAATTAAAATAATTGTAAGAGTCTAATGTAACTTATTTCCAAGTATATAAAGATACAACTTAAAAAACATGTAAGTACAAGTTTAATTGTTGAAAACTAAGCATATACTCTTCCTGAACAGAAACTATTCTCCAGTCACACCCTATATGTTGATTTTGTATTATTGCTATTTCTGCTGGAGAGAATCTGGGAATTTCAGTCATAAGAAGTGTGCTAACACAGAGTTTCCTAAGCATTTCTTCCCCTGCCCCTTCTGTTGGATACTGCCAACAGCAGCTCCTGGCTTTGCATCTAGCTGTGTACCACTTACAAGTGGTATGCATGACAGTTTGGGAATCCCATCCCAGAGAGCACATGGGGAGATAGGCAGCAATAATCTCTTTAAACATGTTTGGGTTGGCCTCTGCAACCTACTTCATTACTCATTACTAGTAACTACAAATTCACATCAGTAAAACTGTAAAGTACATTATGGGCTCCTATTCAAAATATTTGTATTGCTACCTATATGAAGTGCTAGAAGTATGCATAGCCAAATAACATTGCAAAATTTCTGTTCGGATCAATTTAAAGTCCACTTTAAGTACAAAGAAATAATAGTTCAGGTAAAATATTCTTCTAAATCTTACAGTCTCTTGCTAAGACTGTATCCACATATTCTTTTCCAGATTCAGCTGTGGGGGAAAAAAAAAAAATTACAGCCCTGTCAACCCCCACCACAGCAGTTTGTGAAGGCACTCACTGAACTGCCACAGGGAAAAAAAGCCAGGTTAGCTAATAGTTATACTAAGTCAGGACCAGTCCTACGGTGACCCAGAAAGCTCAGCCAGACAAAAATCTAACTGCAAAAAGGAACTATTAATTTTTGGCCAGCTCGACTTCCTGAGCTGGCTCAGCACACAGTTGCTGGAGTACCTACGTTGGCAGCAAAGGATTGTGTGCTTTTGCACTACACCTACACTGCTCTAATAGCTCTTTGTTGCCAAAAAGGGCAAACTTGGCACCTGTTGGCACTGCTGGCCACGCAGTTACCTGGTGACACCGCAAAGCAGAGGCAGGACCCTGCAGCCTGGCCGCTGCGCAAGACCAGGCCCTCAGACCCCGCTTCGAAGCGAACTCCGCCAGGTTCGTCTGAACACGAGTCATTAATCACTTACATTACCAGCTACTGCTGTGACTAATACCTCTTTCCACACAAGCCACTGTTAAAGCGATTTCACGCCATTCTCAAAACCAGTCCAGGTACGCGTGAGCTGGATAGGAGATGGTCTCCGGGACGAGTTGTTGCCGCAGCCTGTCATTACAGTCATTACGCGATATTACAGTTATTACACGAACAATCCCTGAACCATTTTAAGGCTCTGTCATTTTTCTACCCCAAGTATTTGACAAGTTATATATGGATGGAATTTAAAACAAGAGCGACGGCTACGCGTGAGAGGGATTAAAAGCCAGAGCAGCCCCAGCGGTGCGCGCTGCTGCGGCTCCCCCCGCCGCGACCCCTGCTCGCGACAAAACTCGCCGTGGTTTCAGTTTGGGAGCAAATCCCGACCTTCCGCGGCCGCAGCTGCGTGCAGGGAGGCCCGGCCGTCGCGGCCCCTCTG
>NW_020451027.1:1661971-1765178 GCF_003343035.1 Apteryx rowi | reverse complement strand
CGTGGCGGGGGCAGCGCGGGCCGCCGGCGGCCGCTTCCCGGGGGGCGGCGGGCGGCTGAACGGAGACAAAGAGCGAGCGAGGAGGAGGAGGAAGGGGACACTCGGGCCCTGCCACATTCCTGCGCCGGGGACGGCGGGAGGCGGCGTTAGCCCGCCGCGGACAGCTGGCTTCAGCGCTGCCCTCAGCTGCCGCCGGCTCGGTGCCGCTTCATTTATGTGCGTGTTTGGCGGCCGGGGGAGGAGGGAGGAGGATCATGTGAGCCGCGGCTTGCGGAGGGTCCTGCGCGAAGATGGGGGATGCCGCGGACGGCAGGGAGATGAGGAAGACGTTCATCGTGCCCGCCATCAAGCCCTTCGACCACTATGACTTCTCCCGAGCGAAAATCGCCTGTAATCTCGCCTGGCTGGTGGCCAAGGCCTTCGGCACAGGTAGGTGGCGCCTGCTGCGCTGCCGTGGTGCCGGCGCCGGGGAGGGCAGGGGGGCGGCGGGCGGCGGGGTGTCGGCCTGGGCCGCGTCCCACGGCTTCGCCCCGGTTTGTTTCTTAATCACCGGTGCCCCCCCCCCCCTTTTTTTTTCTTCCAGTAGCCCCACTGTTTCCGTCAGTGAGTAATGGTTGTATTTTAGAGCTTATACAATTTTGCTTGAGAAATTGAGCTCTGTAAATTATGTTTATTCTTTTCCCCCAGTCACATTTATAAAACGCAAAAAAAAGCAACCAGCCATCCGTGTTTCTTCTGTTTTAAAAACTTGATTGGAGGTTAGAAATGGAAATAGATGTGCACTGTTAGTTTTGACATGCGTGACAGCCGCCTGTAGTCATTCAAATGGTTAAGCAATAGGAAGGATTTGGGGGGAAAAAAGAGTACTTAATACCAGTTATTGGCCTGCACAACGCAGGAGACTCTCCTTGTCTGTAAGCGTACAGGAAATTGATTGTAATGCCTCTGAAAGGCATTGCTGCTGTGTCTCTGAAAACCTGGGCCTTGAGGAATACCAGACCTGTTATTCTATGCTTGAAATGTTGTTGGGCCTTGAGGAATACCAGGCTTACTGAGGTCTTCTGAGGGAGGCATTCTGAAAATTTACCAAGCTGTTTGTTCATAGTTGTAGTATAATAAACGTTTAATTTTGCATGGATTAAAAATAGAGGKTTTTTTTTTCTTTTTTTTAAGGTGGGTTATATATTAACAGTCAATATTTTTACCCCCGTCCTTTGTAGAATAACAGGAAGAGGTTCCTCCTTTTGGAATTCTGCAACTGTTGCATTTAGAGCCAGAGCATTGTTGTGTGTTCGGACAGGGTTAAAGGTGCACCTTTATGAAGCCGCTGGGAACTGATGATATTTGGCATGGGGCTTCCGAAAAACTACTTTCAAAGTGGTTGAACCTAGTGAAATTTCAACAAGGTCAGTGGCTACTGAAATAGAATGCATATTCAGTATTTAAAAAAAATCAAAATATTGCATCCACATAAAACTTTACTAATAAATATTACTTTCCTTTGTAAAAAACTAGGAATGTATATAACACTTTATATAAGGCTTTATAAGCTATGCAGACCTGAGAAGTGAAATACTAGTAGTAGTGAAAATTCTTGGAATTACCCGAGTCAAAGTTTTAAGAAATCATTATCTTTTTGGATAACTCAGCTCTATAGGCTATGCTTGTGGGCATTTCTAGTTTACAGTGCTCATGCAATTGTATAACTCAAAATTCTAACCTAAAAAAGCTTTATCTAGTAGACAAAGTCTACTAGTCTGACGAAGTCTCTGCCGTTGGTTGATATGTCTTGGTTTATATTGGTTGAATTTGCAGTGGATGTATAAAGCAACTTGCAGGGTACTTTTCAGTTTGCTTTATATAGAAAGTCTGATCCAAAACAGATTCCTTTACTCTTTCCTCTCATTCCTGTGGTTCTGAGATGCAGAAGCAAGTGAAAAATGATTAGAGAAGATAGTAGCAGCTTCTGCCCTCTAAATACTAGGATAATGTACCTAGTAGGATGAGAGGTAAATATACACAATCGTAGTGTGTTTCTCATCTGACAGTTTCCCCACTGGGTTAATATCGCTAGTAGCTTCAAAGAGTTTGTGGCCAAAGCAGGGGAAAATAGTATGTAGAACTTGCATGTCTGGAATACAGATACTTCCTTTATACTTGGAGCGAAACGGAAGAATTGACCTTCACCTTTTCCAAGAAGGAAGGAAGCTTGGTGGATTATTTATTTATTTATTTATTTACTTTCTTCAGAGTGGATTACAGCCTCTTTTGGTACAGTCATGTCTTCTACCTACTGCCGTATGCATTCATACAAAGGAATTGCGAAGGATTGTTAGTGTGTTTATGGATGCCACATTTAATTTGTATTTATTTCTGAAATGTTGGAATTCCTTACTTAGGAGAGGTGAAGAATTTTTCTCCAGCTTCTCTGGAAGAAGTTAATGCAGCTTATTAATAAAAATAAATAAATAAATAAATGAAAATCATGAGTCATTGCAATCATATGTGCAAAGAAGATAAGCCTATTTGATATATAAAGATATAGTTATCTTTGGGATCCAGTGGGCTTATTTCACTTTCTTAAAAACATGTTGGAATATAATCAAAATTGTGGATACAGCTTGGTTAGGTGTTAAGATGAGAATCCTCTCTTGAATAAGACTTGTGATATAGGTACTTTAAATCAATATTTAGTAGTGACTTTTGGTGTTTGATTGATATTTGCATCCAAAACCTGTAACACCAATTGTATATTGTTGTTGCCTTCAATGAAGCTGTGACAGTAGAGTCTGGCCCACAACGTAGGCAAGTTTAAGTTGTCTTATAAGAATATGAGTATACAAGATGTCTTCAACATGACGGTCATGTATGAAGAATAGATGGTATAGAAATGGCTTAGAATGTAACAACAATGTCTGGAGTTTATGGGGGTTAGCCCTGCTCTGGCTGCCCTTCTTAAGGGTCCACTATCAGATTTTTTCAGCCTTATGAAAGGAAATAACCTTGTCTTTAATTTAAAACAACCTTCATATTTCAAGCGTGAGGGAAGCATATGGTTTTGTGCCTTGAGAATCTGTTTTGCTGCAAAAAATATATCAGTGTTAGGACAGATTAGGTWAAAGGTTTTATAATAACTAAATGTTTTAAGTGACATAACTTACAGTAGCTGAAAGGGGAAGAATTTAACAAAAAGTAAAAAGTGAAACTGGGGAAGTGATGTTTAACCTTAGAATTTAAATCTGTGAATGCTCACTTTCAGCACTAGCTCTCATATTTTCTGAATTTCTAACCTTATAAGAAGTCCTGTTGAATTCCATGGTATTAACCTTTTCAGTTGAGAAAATCTGCTTTCCAAAGAAGTGATTGAACTCTATCAATACTATATGCTTTGATTTAAAAAATATAGTGGTGCCTAATTAACAGGAATAACTTAAAATAGGTCTTGGTGTTGTGTTACTCTGTATTTTTAAAACAACAAAAGTGGAGTGTGACATTTTGGAGTGTGACATTCTTGTCTTTTCTCTCTGCTATAGACATAGAAAATGTGGCTGGCAAATTTGTCTTATCCACCATCCTAAAGATAGGGTCAGCTAAATAGACATCATTCCAGACTGATGTTTGTTTAGCCTGTTTTTGAAAATCTTTAATTATGATGATTCCACCGTATGTCTGCTAGTCAATTTGAATCCTTATTTATCTCTAGATGTTAGAAGAACACAATAATCGTGATCTTTCTTGCCATACTAAACCCATTACTTCCTTGTTCTAGTCCCTGTGGATGTCTTCCCTGGGGAGGAAAGTGGACTCCTTACTTCTTTATAGCATCTTCCATATAATAAAAGCTATTATTGTGTCTTCTCTCTGTTCTTCTGCTTTTTAGACAAAATAGCTTTTTTTCAGCTTCATTTCTGTAAGTAAGCTTTTTTGGGCTCTCTTTTTCTCTTCTGTATTTTTTGTATGTGATCTGTGTTGTCTGAATTCTGTACTCAAACCTAGATGTGATGGTCCCACTAAGACCTTACCAGTACTGGGTAAATTTGCAAAATACTTCACCTTTCCAACCCATAATACTCTAATTTATTCACTAGAATATGATGTTTGTCATTTTTGCATCAGCCTGGGATTGTTGACTCATTCCATTTGTGATTCACTGTAGCTCCATCCATATCTTTCTCTGCAGAACTACTGCCTACTCAGTTGTTCCTGTCTTGTAATTGTACAGTTGTTGGTTCCTGCTTTGCAGCTATACTTATATAACTGCATCCTATTTTTCAAACCACTTCTTCCACTTATCAAAATCATCTTGAATTATAATCTTGTCTTCCAAAATGCTTTCAATCCCTTTGTAGCTTGGAATCCTCTCTAGTACCTCAGCCAATTGTGAATGAAAATACCGACTACTTCTTGAACCTTGGACTAAACATCCTTCCCATTTGATAGTCACTGATGAGTACTCTTGGAATATGATTTTTTTCACCTAGCTTTGCATCCAGTTTGTAGTTACTAAATTAAGACCATCTCTGTGGCATTTATGGTTCTGACAATACCATGGGAACCATTTTAAAGTCAAGATAAATCAGTTGCTGTTTTACAACCTATACAGCTTCTTATCCTGTCATAGAAAGAAATTTAATTGGTTTAGCATGATTTCTTTTTGACAGACCCATACATCTTTTATTTAGTTTTATTCCTGAGTGCTTGCAATAACCTCATGTCAGTCTTAAAGAGAATTAAAAAAAAAGGCAAACAAGCTAAGTGGTTTGTAACTGCTGAAGACCTTTTTCTTCTTTTTCATAAGTATATTTGATACTATACTGTGAAAGTGTTTTCAAAATATCTCTGTGTTTCAAACTGTGCTATAGGTATAGCAAACTGTGCTAGATATAGCTGACATTCGTCTTTATGATCAGAAATAGCTGAGTTAAACCTTGTTTTGAGTAACTTCTGCAGTCATAACAAAGTAGTCCGTGTACCTTTTGCATCAAATTTATCGATAGGCAATTGAAGCAATAGATTACAAATTGTATTTCCTGTGACCAAACATTAGCCAAGAAATTTAGATAGCTTTCTCCTGATAATTCCTATTTTCAGAATTTACAAGCACCTACTTACTGCTGTTTGCAGATGTTGACAGTGGGACCAGGGAGGTAGGAAATGAACCACTTATATCAAACAGAAGCAAACTGTAGCTGAGTAGTACTCTCATCTGTTGATATTGGAAGTTGCAGGCCAGAACATCTCATAATACTTCCTAGCAGATGTAATTACCTACTTTCTTTACTCTTGTTCTGTATGGCAGCGATCAAAAACTGGCACATGAGTGAATGTGAAATAGAAAAGCAAGAGTTTGAGGACACTTAYGAGAAAAATATCTATTTATTTATTTATTTTTATGGAGAGTCCTTTTAATCCATTCTCTCAAATATCCACTGACAAATTGATACTTTGATCGATCTTACTAAAAACAGTTCATTGGACTAATTGTAAACAGAGACGGTCTACTTCAGAAGTTTGTAGGATCACTCCTTTCTGTATAACACACATTCGAAACATGGTTTGACTGTAGCTCACTCTCTCTTAATAAATAAATAAAATTGAATGGGCTTCTGGGCCTCCCGGGTTTGAGAGAACCATCTGTAGCTATAAGCCCGGGAAGGCGAATTAGCAAGTGCGCTCTTGCCGGGATTCTGGTTGCATGCTAAGCTGCAGATGATGCAGTATATAGTCTGCTCAGTGACTTCGTGTCGCTGAGCCTGTCTGTCTGGCCAGCCGAAGTGCCTCTCTGCAGGATGTGACAGCCCTGATGAAGGGACTGTAGCCAAGTGCTCACCTACATAAGGTGATGAGATGAAATATATTTTCTCTCCCTATACCTAGCTTCTTTTTTATATTCTTCAAACATCACTGCAGTTACTACTGCAGCTATCTTTTAATTTTGTTCTTTCAATGATTTATGCTAATCTATTTGACGTACTTAGTAACTCCATGTTTAAAGGTGACTGTCATCCTGACTTGAAGAGGACTTACACACTGTTAATCAGGAATTTTGCATACTGGAAAGTTGAGATGATTTCAATTCCTCAGGTATTTGGTGGATTTTAATGAGCAAAACTGTATACAGTTCCACTAGTGAAGTTATTAGTTTTTAACCACTTGCTTTGGTAAACCCATGGCACAGAATGAATGTTATTGCTGATCACTCCCTGGAAAATGGGGTTARAGGGTGAAAATTCTTCAAGACTTTGCAAGAAAAATCAAATAGGTGTGCTCTCCCAATACTCCCYCTTTTCTTTTTCTTTTTGCCTTGGACAGTACATTAGTACTGGATCAGGTGGAAGTGATAAAGAAACCTTCTTCTCTTCTAGCTATTTCCTGTGTTTTCTTCCCCCCGCCTTAGAACCACTCTTAAACTAAGAGAAACTGTGAACCAGACTCGAACGTAGATGTGTCAACTCATGTCTGTCTGGTTATGTCTGGCAAAAAGTTTTCTTTTTGATTTTAATAAAGTCATATAATAGTTCAAGCAATAAATGCTTTCCTTCTTTATTTTTCTGAAATCATCTTTTCCTCTGTTTCAAAGGCTGTTTAAAACATGTCTTCATTGTAATAGGCATCAGGAGGTTAGCTGAGTAAGATGGGATTATAACTACATCATTATCTCTGTATTTCTCATATCCTATCCATGCTGAAAATAACTTCTGAAGGCATTTATGCTAATATAACTTGATCCTGTTATTGTCAGGGATTATTCTAAGTTATTCTTTTGTTTATCAGAGACTGAATAAATAGGCAGGTGTTGGTAAAGTAGTCATTAAACTCTCCCATGTTAATAAGAAATGTTCCTACCAAAAAAACTTTATCTGCTCTGAGTGTAGCATTTCTTACTGTGCTACTGAACACAGAATATCGGACTGGATAGACAGTGTGACCCCAATAGAGCATTTCTTATGTGATTCTCAGCACTCATAAAAATAAGCGAATTCTGGATGGACTGTAAAGGTGGAACCTGGGCAGGTTTTGTTTGTTTGACTTTTGTAACAAAGAATCCCTCCAGAAACTCGTACCTATATAAAGCATCCAAAAACCCCTACATAAAATATCTCCACTTAAAATCCAGTTCTAATGTAACTAGCCCTCAAAGCAGTACAGATTGGTGTTCTAGAAAACAAATTTGGCCAACTGTTTAATACTTAATGGGTTTTTGGTTTTGCTTTTTAACATACAAAGATCAGTTTTTATTGAATTACTTTCTCAAGCAGTAATCATGGCAAGGAAAGTAAGTTTTTCCTTTCATTAAGCCAAAAGAGTCATGTGTGGGCAAACTGGAGTTGTTCTATGTTGTTTCTTTAAACAAGATTTTTGGAAGAGAATAGCTCTGATTAGTAGAGTAGGAGAAGGTAAGGCCAGGAATAGCTTGCACGATGCTCCACCCCTTTTACATCTTAATGAGTCATTTTTCCAATTTAGTCAAGAAGGTAGAATAAGGATGCTAAGTTTCTAATTTTCAGCCAGTGGGTAATGGAAGCTATTTAGTTGTTAGGCATTTGAAGACAATAAAGCTTCCGTATCTAGATTCTTTCATTACTTGTCACTGAAATCTTCCTTTTAATGTTATGTGAACTACCTATTGAAAGTACAGAATTGCTGTCCCAAGTCCAAGCATCACCAGCTGTCTATGTTTGTGGTGCCTAGAGGCAGGAGGGTAGGGTTGGTTTGTTTGTTTGTTTGAAGTACTTCTGTGACAGCAGATCCAAGAATCTCTCAAGTTCTTGAGATCAAATAGGTAGACAAAGTTAAGAATTGTGATACTGAAATTCAGTCTGCCAGAAATTTCTAAAGGTGACCTTTTAGATACTTGCTCCTTGGCAGAAGTATGCCTGCTCTCTGTTAGCCAAGAAAAATATAAATAAGTGGCGGACTGATTCAACAAATGAAGAAGTAAAATACTCTTTGAATGTCAACTGCTTCATTCTGTTCTCCACCTCCTGATTAAAATTCATGTGGTTTTTTTGTTTGTTTGTTTGTTTGTTTTAATAGCATCTGTTTTCCCATGAATTACTAATCTGCTGTGAATCTTAGAACTGCAGTGCTTATGGGAGGCCCTGAAGGCCTCTCCAAAATAGAATGTCAAACTGAAATGTTGTCTTTATTGAGACAGCTATGAAAATCCATCAAAAGCAAAACAATCTCAATCATGCTTTTTTGGCCTGTTCTCAGTCCTCAGACTCTGACTTTCTTGGAAATTCTGCTTTCTTGTGCCCAAAAGGGGAATGGGGCACCTGATTTCTTGTTGACAAGTCAGAGGCTGAATGGACCTAATTCACACGGCTGCCTTACGGCAGAAGTAAATCTTTGCTGTCCTGCAGAAAATTGTCAAGTAATTGAGTCCATTAAAGTGTGTCATAAATTCATTTCTTGGGTTGTACTAGAAAGTGGTTAAAGGTACTAGTCAGAATTCTTGCAAAATAACTCTGTATTAAACCTCCTCTACAAATATTATTTTCTTAATCTCCTTGTTGATTGAAGTCAGTACCCTGTAAAGATGGAAATTCTCTAGACTAAGGCTTTATGTAACCTTGTGGCTCATAAGAATCATATGTATTTTAATTAGAAAGTAAGTATATGGTAAAATATTTTAGCTTGTTTATATTATTCTTAGGAATAAAGGGAGACCTTGTTGACTAAGACTTCTGAATTTTTACACTTCCTTAATGCAAGAAGTTCATAAATCTGGAATTGTTGACTCTTATAATTTTGAAAAACTCACTAGTTACGAAACTCAAAGGATTGTATTCATCTGTGTGGAAGTCTGGAAACTTTACAAAAAATGGTTTGTTTAAAAAAAAAAAAAAAAAAGCTTAAACTTTCCACACCGATACAAATAATTTTTTCCAAAGAGGTGCTCATGCTGTGCTCCAAGGAGTAATTCACATCTTCATGAGCAGAGAGTTTTGCTTATAAAACTGCTCTTAAAGGTAACTTCAGGGTAGCCGTGAATTCTTGTTAGGTGATCCCTTCCCATTAAAATGATCTGTTTAAATGAAAAGATGAGCTAATATTATCTTTTTTTTTTTTCCTCTCCTTATTTGCTTTAAAGCTTGGGATGAGATCTTTTTTTGTTTTGTTTTTTTTTTCTTCCCCAAAGAGAGTATCTGCAGGGTTGTGACTTGAGTCCTTTGTATGGAAGAGATTACCTGAAGATATGTTATTTAAAAGTTATCCTGATTCTTTCATTTAAATTACTGTTCTGCACTAAAGTGGTATTATTTCCTTTTTGCATTTTCCTCTCTGTATGCTAAATTTGTGTATTAGCTTTTTTTATTCTCACAGTTCAATAGTTGTAAAATTCAGAATGTCAAGCTCCCTAATTTTTGGGGAAGTCTTTCTTGGTATGGGTTTACTAAAATTAAAACGTGTGGTCCTGTCAGCAAGCTTGGAAACAACTAGGGTGAAAGATGTCTGCAAATCATCTTGTCTAACCTACTGCTCAATGCAGGACTAGCTTCAAAGTTAGATCTGTTTTTTCAGAGCCTTGTCCGGTCAAGTTTTGAAAGTGTCCGAGGATGGCAGTTTCTCAGCTTCCCCAGGCAACCTCTTCCAGGTCGCAACCACTCTTGTTGTAGTGAACTTTTTCCTTATGTTGAGTTGAAATTTGCCTGCAGCAGCTTGTGCCCGCTGCCTCTCATCCTTTCACTGTACTGTCTGAGAAGAGCCTGAGTCCATCTTGTCGATAATCTGCCTATTGGGTGGTGGAAGATTGCAGTTAGATCTTCCCGTAGCCTCTCTGGCCTAAAGAAACCCAATTCCATTAGTCTCCACCATATCTCCTATGCTCAAGTCCCCTAACTATATGTCCCCTATATATCACTCTTTCATAGCTACAATAGTGTACTTTGGCACAAGTTTCAAGATCAAGTAGTACTTTATGGCAGTGTGTATAACCATGTATATTTGTATTTGTTTTAAAATTGTTCATTTACTTCAGAGCTTAATCTTGAAGGACTCTTTTGTCTGGGGCGGAAGGGCGGGAACTGGTAAAATGAATTAGCATCAGATTCTTCTCTGCCTAACACGGCAGTTTAACAATTTCCAAACTTGCCGGAATTATTAAATAAAAGCTTTTGACCTTGTCAGTGGTTCTGGTAATTTGCTGAGACTGGATGTAGCCTTCAAATTCCACCTCCAGAGGACTTCAGAAGGCACACGTTGCTTTTTGGAAGGGCCATGCCTTTGGAAGACTGGTATAGAAGGAACAGTTTTCTGTACACCTAGCTTTTTTTTTTTAAACTTATTTTGTTATATTAAAAACGAGAACACGGTTTGAATCTTCTGAATTTAGTTTACCTGCTATATAAAGGTCGATTCTGATATCAAAAATTGGATATATACATTGTAAATGGGGAAAAAGTGCATGTGTTGCTGTCTATGAGAAGGCAACTATTAGGAGAATTTTTGTGAAGAGAACTTTTGATCTTATTACAGCATTGATTCTTTATTGGTATGCTCTCACTGTGTTTTGGTAGCTTTTCATAACTAGTATGTATGCAGTCACTTTCTCTTCCTAATACCTTGTTTCAATATTCTATTTTTCTAATATCTTTCCATTCCAGATTTTTTTCTGTGAACATTAATGAAGAAATAGCATACATTTCGTTTTGTCTCTTGCTATATTTTTCAAATGCAGGAATATTCTGTAGGAATACTTCTATTTGCCTTTGTTAGTTCTCATCTTGATTTTAGTGTATTGGGATTTATTATTAAAACCTCGGTTAGCAGATGTCATTCTTTCATGCTAAATGCATCTAAGGCATCTTATCTTGCTATTTTATGGTATGTTTTGTAATATTGACAAGAGCAGAAGTGACTCTCACCAGGAGACAAGTTTGTTATTTCCTGTCTTTGGATTGCTCTTCTTGCTTAAACTTTTAGATTTAAAATCTGTCATTGTCTTCAGTGGATCTAAAGCACAGAGGCTGTGATTTCTGTTTGTGTGTAGCTACCTGCTCCTGCCTCAAGACAATTAAATTAGTTATTTTTTAGCTTTTTCTTTATAAGAAATTACTAATGGCTTTATCTCCTCCTCCTATTTCCTTCTCCCCTCCCACCCCCATCTAACTTCCCATGTGATTCAAAAAAGGTGCAGGGTTCCTTTGGCTTGTTTTGCCTTCTCTAGGGTCAGGCAAAATGTGCTGCCTGTACATTGTGAGATTGAAAACGTTTTGTAGCAAATAATGCCCTCTAGCATGAAGGTGCTTTAAAAATTGGCAGTTGAAATTATGGAGGACAGAATCATGATGAGCATTGAGCTGGTGGTGAAGTGGAGATGGATCATGAGGGACCTCAGAAATAATAAGTGTAACATTTAAATAGATGATGTGTGGACAAACAGGGAAAAGAAAGAAGGACAGATAGGACTGAGACTGGCAATAGATGGAAATAATGCATAGAATTGTTTATTGAGTTGCTTAATTATAAATGCTTTTTACAGTACTGAATGACAGTGAGATGTGTAGAATCAATAAGTGTTTGAAGTAGCTGGGAAGTGGTAAGAGAAGATTGCATTGTATAAAGTAGTTATTCCAAATGTATTTCATTTTGAAACTATCTTTCATTTAACTGTTGGAAACTGTCATAATAGCTCTGCCCGGTTTAATATTTCCAAGCTGAGAAAATTCTTCGTGTCCTAAGAGTATCACTGGCTGTCACTGGTAGTTCTTTCAAAATAGTTCTATTATCTTTTCAAGAAGTGATGTTGTTAGACATTAGACTTTTATTTCAAAGGCCCRGCTATGTTAGTTTTGCTGACTATATTTTGATCTGTAGTCTAAAGCAGAAATGTCAGCTTTCTAGCCAAATTTTAGCTCTGTTTTAACCAAATTAGAAATTACACCACTGCCCCCCCCTTTTGATATTCTGAATTGGCAAATAAAAAGCCATATCTTATCCTTCATTACTTTACTTACAAGAAGGGTGATGTTTAAGAAAGTATACATTTGTTAATTTTTTTTTTTCTTTTTGCATTGTGTAACACATCCTCTCCCTTCACGGCTAGGAGAAGGCTGGCTCTTCTTCCACAGCTCTTAATGGAAGCACATGGCTGTAATACAATATGTATGAGGAAGAAGATAATCTGTCATTATCTTGTGATGGCCGGTTCTGTTTTTTTCTCTTCTGCCGCCACCCATATTGCGCTGTTTACTCCACCCTCCACTTCAAATCCTGTCTGTCCTCACACATTTAGCCAGCTGAAGGGAAAGGGGTAGGAGCTGGATTGAGATCTGGAGTTGCCTCACTGTTTTCCTATGCTTTCCCCCTGCCACCCCCCCTTCCTTCTAGGAGTTAAATAGGCTTTTCCGTTTTGGCTCGGGGAAAGAATGACATGTTCCTTCTCCCATAAATGCCATTAGCTTAGTTAATTTTTTAACAATGGAGACTGAAATCCTTACAGGGAAAATGCAGCATCTTGCAATGCTTACATGTAGAAATGTGAATTCTGAAACCATGCCTAAATTATTTTCTGCTTCACTGGTGATTTGATTTCATTTGATCTAATATCAAATTAATTATAACTATTATATTTATGGTAGACAATAATAAGCATATCTTGTCTATGTTCTGTTGTGTAAGTATATGGAAAAGCTGTCATAGATCTTCTTGGAGTTCCAATTTTAGGGTTAAAATCTCAGCATAACTTGACAGAATCCTGCATAGCTTTCTATTGGTGCCAGGCCTGTTCATTTAAAAAGGAAAAAAGCCCACCACTTAAAAGAAAATCAGTAACACAAATGGGCAAATAACACTTCAGGATTTTGTCAGAAGGATCTTGAAAATATTTTTTCCTCCCCCCCCCCATTCTTTTAATTCTATTGAGACATCCAGGTAAGCATGCTGATTCTGCGGTATGTGATCTTTGACATAGGTAGTACAGTAAGCAAACTTCTCTTGCGTCTTTGAAATTTAGAAGGATGATGCGTGGTAGTTTCCCTTTTTGTCCCTGGAATTATTCTGCGCTTAAAATATGCTGTTCAATTTCCATTTTATTATGGTAATAAGGACAAGTTTTTGTGTTTAAATGGACATTGTTTTGCCATGATGTGTCTGACCTATAAAATGTTATGCTAAAGAAAATGAGAATGTTTGGGCATGTATTTGGAGAAGCCAAGAAATTTTAAATTAATGATACTCTGAAGCCACAGGTTGGCCTTCCGGTGTGGCTTTTGCAATGTGGAACTCTTTCTGAATTTTCCTTCAGTTTCCATTTACAGCTTAATTTTATTGAACTCTGTATGTAGTTTTCCCAGTGCTTTTGCAGCATGATGACTGAGTAAAGACTTTGGCTTTCCCCTGAAGAGATTTTAACAAAGTTTTGAATCCATATACACAAAAAGTTAATAATATAGTTATCCTTTCTGATATTGGCTAATGCTTTATATCTTTTGATCTTTGTAGAAAACATTCCAGAAGAACTGCGAGAACCATTTTACACAGACCAGTATGACCAGGAGCATATTAAACCACCTGTTGTTAACTTGCTGCTGTCGGCAGAACTCTACTGTCGTGCTGGGAGCCTTATTCTCAAGAGCGATGCTGCAAAGCCGCTTCTAGGTCATGATGCTGTTATACAAGCTCTGGCACAAAAAGGCCTTTACGTCACTGACCAAGAAAAGTTGGTGACTGAACGAGATCTTCACAAAAAACCCATTCAGATGGTAAGTGTTTCCATGTTTAGTATGTTTCTTCTGGTTTTCTGTGTACTCTCAATAACTGCATATTTGTTTCTCTTTAACATGCATCATTATTTTAAATATTTTATCAAGAGTTAGATCTGGTTCGTTACTGGGAGGCTTATTGTTTTTCCATCTCTTCAGAGCTGTCAATGCAGGTGTATTTCCTTTGTACTAGTAGTTCTACTTCGAGTGTTAAATTTTGAATTTAACAGTAACGATATGATCTCTTTGATTCCAATTTTACAGCAGTGATTGCAGGTGAATTTTTCTTTGTTTGGAAAAAATGGTTTGAAAACAGTTTTCTCCTTCCTTCTAGAGACCTTTGGTTAAAAGCTAAATCCTGACATACACCAACCTAATAACATTTGGTAGTCACCAGTTAAATTTAAGTCAAAGGTTAAATTTGTGTAAAACAAAACAATGGTATATTCTTTTATTCTTTTATGGAGACTTTTAATAACAGGTCTTTGCTTTATACAACTGCTAATTAAAACATCAGTTCAATGGATGAATGATTCCATTACTAAGCTCTTAAGTTGGGGGCTTTTTTCATCGACTGGATTTGAGAAAAACATTTGTAAGAGTATTGCTACTTTTGGCCAATCCCTTCCCCTGGGTTATATATGAAATGAAATAAGATTTAAATATATTTAAAGCATTTTAAACAGTAAAAGAGGTGRAAAATTTTCCATTTTCTCTACTGAATATAAAACTGTCATAAAAAATATGATACTACAAAGAGTTGAGCAGCCAGCTTCCATTCTCACACAAAGCTTTATTCAAGATTGTTCATTTGAAATCGGCTGCAATTTTTATTGTGATTTCAGTGGAAATCCTGTTTCATTCCCTGTGTAGAGGCATTTGTGGCACAATCTGGACTCTTCAGATTAGAGTATGTTAGGCACAAGGAACTAAATGCCTAATAATGCACTTCTATAAACTTTCTGTGATCCATTAGCTGACTCTAGACTTTACAGTTGATTTCCCAGGATATTTCTTGTTTAAATCTGCCCACTGGAGTTGACTGACTGCTGCATTTTGAAGTCCTTTGATACTTTTTATGGTCAGTGACCTGTAATTGCTGCTAGAATGGAGATGTGTGAAGATTAATACAGCTATATTTTTATCATTAACTTATTAGAAATTTGCACTTACTAAAGTATAAGATAACTAAAAAGTACTTGGCAGGATATAAGTAGAGATAATGTCTCCTATTTGATCAGTTGGTATAGACTGGTCAGAGAGCCTTTACAGGTGGGAAATAAAAGCTACTAATTAGCAATTAATGATTTTGTCCATACAGTATCGCCAAGAAGTATTAGGCCTATTCATTTCCACTGCTAACTCATTTTCCTTTTTAGAAGTAACAGTAGTAAGTTAGTATGATATTAGGACTAAACTCTTCACCGCAACTTTGTTTTTTAATTGAGAACTCTTTCCTGCTTAATATTTAAGATACTAACTTTTTAACAGTAGCAATAAAATTAGCAAGACACTATTTTCTGAGTTAAGCTGTGATCAGTGAATGCACTTGAGTTTTTGCCAGACTCTTGATCTTGTGGGATTCTTTTACCCCCCCCCCCCCAGTATTTGGGGGCATGGCAGTTTTTTGGGAGGGGGGCAGGTTGTTTTTGCAAAGAACAAGAGGCATTTCAGTGAAAGAAGCTGTGGATATCAGGCAAAAGATGTTGTGAAGTGATACAAAATTCAGAGGACATTACAACAGTCAAGAGTGTTCTAGAATTAAGCATTTATGGTGTTTATAAAAGACAAATTTTAAGAGGCTAAACTTCCTGACTGTTCGTGTTTTTGTAGAACTTAATTCCATTCTAGCCTTTGACGGAAGGCAAGGCTGCTGACTTGGACTTACGCATCTGTGGGTGTGTGCTGGGTTTTGGGGGCGTGGGGGGGTTCCCTTTAGTTCTTGCCCGAGTAGTTGTAAAGGGCAGCCCTTCTTGGAGCTGGCAGTTGAGAAACATATTGGCGTTCCCTACTGCGGTTTGCTAATCTTTAGAGCTCAAGAGCTCAAAATGCTCAGAGTGCTGGGTGAGTGTTTGTGTCTTCCCTCCCTGCATCGGTTAGGTGTAGTCCAGCAAATAGCTCTTCAGCCTCAGTGCTGGAAAGCCGACGTCGCCTGTCGCCTGCTCTGCCCAGGTCCTTCGTCCCCACCGCAGTGCCAGTRGCAGAGGAGTGACCTGGTGCTGCTGGGCCTGTGCACGTGCAGCTGTGCCCAGCTGTGCTGAGGCGGTGGGAGAGGGAGCGCCAGAGCGGAAGCACAGATGCCTGGGGCAGAAGGGCAGCCATATCTAAAACTATTGCCACCAAAAAACCAGCTGTAATGTCAGTACTAATATTGTGAGCCCAAGGGTTGCTGTTTGTCTTGTTACAGTACTGTCCATATGCCAGTTCCTAGCAGCTCTAGTGTATCTTAATTATGAAGTCTCAATCTTTTCCCTTGCTATATAATTAGCAAAGTTTGCAGAGAATTTCAAATCTGGTTGTTACAGTATTGAAGGAGTTTTAAAATTATCCCCTCGAAATCTTTCAGTACCTTTTCCTAGTGTTCCATATGTCGTAGTTTCTCCAAATCTTGCAAAGTAAGATATACATCGCGTTTTAAAGCATCAAATGATTTTTCTTTCAAATTATGTAGAACAGGAAGTTTGCATATGTAATTAACTCATCCATTCCTCTGGTAGACCAGATTGCATTACACCTATGTTCAATCTAATTTAGAGTAATTTAATGGAAAATAGTATGGTAATCTTTCTCTACATTAGCCTGTCGTTCTCACAAAGATGGGAAAGACGTTGGTGTGTGTTATAAGGGGCATTTATTGTTATTTGCTCAGTTGTACTGTATTTCTACAGCGGAAAAGGGGTATGAGTGAGTTATATTATGAAAATATGAAAAGATATTTGAGTACAGAATGGCTTAACTTGTGCTTTATTTATAATGCATGTAGCTGCRGTCTGCAGACTTGGAATTGTTTGCCGTGTGCGTGTTGCAAGGTGATAGGTGTGGTGATAAAGTGCTGGTTTACTTCACATCTGTGACTGGAATACTTACTAATCCAGGCATGTCAAAGTTGGCCTTTTCTGTATCTTAGATAGCATTAATTCAACCTTTCTCTAGGAAGCACCTTATCTAATTAAAGATTTTGAAGAGTCAATGAAATGAATGTGTATGCTTCATTCTTCATGCATTTGGGTCAGAATATATGCAGAATATCGTTGTTAGTCATGGCAGACTTTCAGCTACACTAGTGTCTAATTTGAGAAGCTGCAGTTTTCTTTTCTTTTTTTTTTTTAATCTGTATGTATGTGATTAGCTTCCTCCAGTGGAATGAAATTAGGAAAGATATGCTTACGAAACTAATGCCCCAAAAACAGTAGCAGAGGCTTTTATTAACATCTTCTGTGCTGGGTTTAGGGAAGTCCATATGGAGTCTGTTTTGTTTTAATTGGTATAGTGCTTGGTTTGTGCAGATGTTTTTTATTTGTTTTCTCAGTTAAACACAAAGGTAGATTATTCTTTAGGCTTTTTCCAATTAAAAACTTGTAATTGAAACTGTCTGTTCCAGAAAGATTGCATCTTGAGATAATACTACATAGCTCCTCAATAATATCTCTCTTTCTTTTCTCTATTTATTATAAGCTGGTAAAATTTAATTTATATGTTTATTTTTGTTTAATATTTTTACTTGATAGAATCTACCTGTACCATTATCTTGGTAGGGGAGCAAAAGAGCCAGATATTACACTGTTACTCTCCAGGTTGAAGTTCATATGGTCTTAGCTCTGCTATACTAGAGATTTGAATAGCGCAGAAGTAGTCCAGAGCTTGTATTTGAAACAATGCTGAATCAAGAGCCAGCATATTTTTGCTCCTGAAACTTAAACTTACTTCAGTAGGCAAATTGCAACTGCATCAAAAAAGAAAAGAAAAAAAGTCTGACATAGGCAGGAGCTTCCATATGGAAATCATATGTGAGATTTTGACCGGTTATAGAAGTTAAAAAAGGCTTAACATTTCAGTTGGGCTAATTATGCAAAATAGATTTTGTTTTAATACTTTCACATACAAGATGAGTAGATCAGTATTCAAGTCAAGATTAACTCATATTTCCATGCTGATTTATCTCTTTTTAAATGTCACCTTTTAAGAAAGCTTTATTTCATCAGCAAAACTGACTTAAATATTCAAAAGTCAGATATATAAGAGGCAGGCAACTTGGATTTTCTTTTCACATTCTTCATGTATACAGATTTGGTCTCTTTAGGTTTAAAAAATATGTATCTGTTCTTATAGGATAAACCAGGGGAGTTCTTGATGAGACAATTTTCTGCATTATGTCAATAGTGCAATATCAAGGGAATAATGTATTTATGAAAAGCCCAGTCCTTTTGCAAGAATTCTGATATTTAATCAGGCCAGCCATTTTGTATTGATACTCTGGTGATCTCTGTCAATTTGTCTCAAATGCAGAGAAGAATAAATACATTTGGTGAAGAATTAAGAAACGCCCACCCTCCCACAAGTCCTTGTAATGCCCAGCTGCCATTTGGGGAAAAGGAATAAAGAATCAGCGTCTCTTACTTCCCTGCTGCCTGAGGGAACCTGAAGTTGTGTGATTACCCAGGCTCTGGACTTCTGTACTGCCCAGTCTCTGTCCCCAGTGTGGCAGAGCCAAGACCAATTGAATTTCAAGCTTCAGGATAATAGTGTGAAATCCTAAATACCTGTTTAAAAATAAAATGTGCATTAGAGGGTGGTGGAAGGAGCATATACATATATGGTAATGTTATAGACTATTTCCAGACTTGTGCCAAAAATCTGTTCTTCTGCCCTCATTCTTATAGAGGTCAACATTAAAAAAAAAAAAAAAAGTTGTAATATTGATAGAAAGCATTTTCATCTGATTAAAAAAAAAAATCCATCACAATTTTGTAAGGGAGTCTAAATGTTTGCAACAAAAATAAAATAGCATTTTAAATATTTAGTTCTCAAATAAAACTTGGTGACTAGAAAAAGGTTAGTGAATGCCCTGTATACAAATACAATCTCCAGGAATATATGCCATACTTCCAAATATTTCTTTGTATAATCATCTCAGCACGGGAAAATATAAAATCTGTACTAAGTGTAATACAGTCAAAAAGCATAGTTTTTGAATAACTTTGTGTCTAATTTGGGAAATACTCTTCCAGAAAAACATCAACTAGCTGAGCGGGGATCTTACTTTCACCCTCGTATAATTATTTTTGAGAAGCACTCTCATTAATCAAGAAGCACTTAAATGTTCCACACGCTTCCAAAATTGTCAGCCGAGGCACAAAGGGATTGAATGGCTCTAGCAAAATCCCAGCAATAAATCCATAATAGCAGTGGGATTAAAAATTGTTGCCTCCTAATTTCCCGTGCTTGATGCTATCTATCTATCTATCTATCTGTATTCTTAAAAAAATTCTTTTTTTAAGAATACGAAGTAGTGTACTATCATCCAAGCAGTTTATCCATTTAGTTGCAAGGTACTTTCTTCCTCAAAGATGTCTTCTGTGACGAAGTCTGGCCGTAATTCTCTCTGTAGCAGTCTGTAAATCAGGACTATAACTGAGGTGTAATTGGGTGTGTCTATATTAGCTTTTTAGTTGCAATCAAGAATGCACTTCTGAGGCAGATCTCCATATTCTTCCCACTCATTGCTTTTCTGGTTTGCGCTGGAGTGATCCTGGAGAGCACAAACTATGTTTCTTTCAGAAGAAGCTAAACTGGAAGATGCGCTCTAGGATCGCACCTACTGTGGCCCAGCTGCCAAAGGCTACTCATTTTACAGGACTAGAGTAGAGCTGCTCTGAAGTGAATCCCTGAGAAGGGAGCAGAGACTACGCTGCGATGTTCGCACCAGTTTTGCTCTTCTGCGGTGCCGTCCTTGCTGCTAAGTTAGTCATAGCCAGGGAAACGTGGAAGGGAGGGGAAYTGGTAATTCCAATTTTGTACCCATAGCTAGAATCTGCATCTGTTCCTTTGAGATAGCAGACAGTAAGCAGTGAACTTATCTGGCAATCCAGGTTTTTGGCCTCTTCTCACAGAGGGCATTCATTTGAAATGACAATCCATCTCATCAGAGGAATATTTATCCTTGATGAAGGACTCCAGCAGCTCCCCCAGTCAGCTTGCAGCTACATGCAGTTTCCTGCTGTAGAATTCCTTTAACTCTTGAAGGCAACAGAAAGTGTACTAAACCCTTCCTAGAACAAAGCAGCAAGACATGGCTTCTGCCCTGAAGAGTTTGGTTTCTGGTTTTAGGCATGATGTAACAAGTTTCCATTCCATTGCTGTTGTGAATTACTTGTTAAGATGAGGGCACATAAAAAGAATTTGCAGTTACTTGACTTGAGCCCATAGATACCATAATTTGTTAGTTAAAATACCAGAATCTGATATTAACTGACTCAGGATATATAAGCATCTTCCAGAGAAGTATGTTTTAGGAAGGATTAAAATAACAGGCAAACGTAGTCATGAAGCAGAACTTGAGTTTGCTTATTTATTTATTTATTTATTTATTTATTTCACCTCAGAGTCTAATGTGCCACACAAAAATAGGCAGCTGTGGTTTTAGGCTGGGATAATGTAGTCTTAAGGTGTGCCTAGTTTGTTCCTTGGTTGTTTTTTTTTTCTTCTTTTTCTTTTTTTGCTTAATTTCTGCTGTAGACACTCAGAGTTTTAGATTTGTCTCTTTGCACCTGTGTTCCTTGTAAGGTTCTTATTTGCTTGAAAATAGTGATAAATAATCCAGTATTCTTGCTGGTCTTGTAGTGTCTGATGAGCCATCTCGCTTCAGTTAGTAAATCCCCATCCCAAAGGCAATGTGGATGCTGAGATCCCTCAAGCAAAACATGCCTGTTCCTACTTTGGTCCTGGTTACTGCTACACGCTTCATAGTTTATTCTGCCCTTACCAGCTTCACTGATAACTTAGTCTCCTATTACCTTTCTTTCATGCATCTTAGGTTGACTCGTAGCCTGGAGGTTTTGTTACCATCTGACACAGCTGCTTAGAACACATTGCCTTTTTCTGCTTCGTGTGCACAGCAGCAGTGGCTTGGCATGGGTTCTGCAGCAGGTACAGGGTGACAAAACAAATACAGGTGATAGTGAGAGTCCTTTGGGGGCTTGTTTTATTTCTGTTACTTTGTGGGACTGAAGAGTGTGTGTGTTCTAGGCCTGCTCCTTTTTTGAAACTGAATTATATGACTGATTATTTGCTATTAATGTCATTCTTTTGCACTGTAAATGCTGACTAGCATTGGCTGCAGTCAAACTGAGTCACCTCTGTGGTTTTCTGAGCTATAGCTGAAATCAAATTACATAATGGAATCGTTCTAAGCTTACTTTTATTCATACACATCTTAGCCTACCAATAGCTGAAAAGAGAAATTGCAGTAGAGTACTGTTACTTATTAGAAAGCTCTCTTGTGGAAAAAAATAGACACAGCATCGATTTTTGAAACAAGGATTGTAGGGAAGTAAAGGCAGGAGTTAGCTCCAAAATAGGATGCAGATGTGAATATCAGAAATTCAGGGAAGACTTAAAGATAACCACAAAGCCTTCTGCAACACCCGTCGGGTTTTCCTGGAAGACTGTCTGCTTGCTTGTAGACCAAGTGCAGCAACTAATGCAGAAGATGGCAGAGCTACTGACACTGAAGTTATAGCTGTAAAAAGTACCAAGTGGAAATTCTTGTCTGGTCTTTTCCAGCAATTCTAATGCTAAAAAAAATACAGCTTTGTCTTCATGTTTCCAACTCCCTTCCCCCATCCCAAAAAGAAAACTGAAAGATTTAATTTTCATTTTTGGGAAGAATTTATTTATTTTTCGTGTATCTTTTAATTTCAGTACAAAATCTATATAGGATTTTGGTCCTATTCAGGGTTCCAGCAATGTATCTGGCAACTTAAATTTGTATCTATAAAAGTCTTTGTGGGTGAAGTAACAAAATCTGTTCTTTTTAACTGCTCTTATAGCATTCATTTCAGCTGTGCAGAGCTATTGAATGGAATGTGCTACTTGTGTTCACATGAAAATACGTTCTCAGACCCTCCATAAAACCCCTGATGCATACAGGACTGGCCTTACATTTGCCTTTGCCAGAGGAATATAACTAGGCAAGTTCAGAAATACCAGTAAATTTTGTCATTCTTAATGAGAAATTATGTCCATCATATTTAATCTTTTGCTAGAATGAGGAGAGAATATTGCAGCACATCTTTCAATTAATATATATAGTAAATTACTAAATAAACTAAACTGCTATTGTTGGAGTGCTGATGGGGACTAAAGGGAAAGTATACCCCAAGAGAAGGTAGTACTTCCCAAAGTAAAGTCTCATGGCTTTCATGGGAAAACCAGTGCATAATTTTTTGGCTAGCCTGTCATTCACTTCATTTTCCCGTTTAAAAAAAAAAGGGGGGGGGGAAGGGGGAAAGAACAAACAAATCTGAACCCCAACATGGGAAAAGAGGTGAAAGAAGGGTGATAAGAATTAAAGAAGCCTGTGAAGGATGCCGGCTAGAAAATGTTTTCTAAACATCTCAGAAAATATTTTTCTTTACCTTAAAAAAAAAAAATTGTGTGTGTGKGGGGGAACACAGTTTGTAAAGAACACTTTCTACCTATTTTAACAACACTGTTAAGTTGTGCGGTTCAGCTTTTGGCTGTCAGCTTGCTGCTATGAACTTCCTTGTATCTCTTCATATAGGTTAAAAGTTTATTTAAATAAAAGTTTAGGAATGGAGCTTACCTCTGCTAGGTTAAATATATTTAAGTATGGTGACTAGGCTGTTTCTAAAAGAAGAATCTGTGAATTGTTTTGCAGGCTACCTAGAAGATCTTTATTCATCAGTTAGTTTATTTAAGCTTTGTGGAGAGAAATCCTTCTTAATGCCCTSCTGATGGATAGGGGAAAGCTGAAAATCTTGCATGTTTGTAGTAGGCAGTTACTTGGTTAAGGAGCAGTGCTTTCTTCCTATTATGGAAAATAGTGAGCCGCATTTAGCAGGAGGTATGGGTCTGTCATGTAAACATAAGGAGAGCCTCACTACCAGCTCTGTGTAGTCCGTACACACAGCAACAAGGGCACAGAGGCACCCTGATGCCGAAGCAATGCCTTTTGTACTCGCTGGGCTGGAGCGGCTGCCGCATCAGTTGTGCAAAGACYGCTGTTAATCCGCGTTCCGTTAATCTGCGCACGTGAACCTGGCAGTCTGCCCTCACTTATCAGCAGAGAGCACGCTCTCGGTCAGCACAGTAAATCTATCGTAACGTTAACATTGGTTGTTCTTACAAACTGTGTGGAATTTTATTAAATTATGTTTTTTGTTTTGTTTTGTTTTTCTTTCAAGGCAAATGAACAAACTATTGCAAGGCGTCTGTAGTATGGCTAGTCTCTTTCATTGTTTGGCACTTAATAAAATGCAGTAAATAGCAGTGCACTTAGTCATTTATGTGAACTAGCAAGTTTTAGTGCAGGATCTGAAATTTTACTGCCTTGCAGTAGAAATATACCTGCAAATTGTTGACTAATCTTGTTCTCTAAAAATAATCAATTATCCCAAAGTAAAATCAATAGAATTGTTTTTGTATAAATAAAGCAAATCAAGAGTTATACTAAAACATTGTTCAGTAACTTGGTAGATTAAGTTATAAATTGACTGTAACAGTGCTCTTTATTAAACTAACTGCCTGCTGTAAGCATGCAAGACTTTCAGCTTTCACCTGTCCATTTTCTTACCTGAAAAGGGGACTTTGTTCTACATTTTCTTTAAGAAAATTCAAAAAAATGCTCCATTCTGATCCTGGTATAAACTGAGAATAACTGGGACAAGAAACGCAACTTGGTTATACCTTCGGGAGCTACTACAATGAGGAATCTAGGAAATTTTGAAAGGTGGATTAAACTGAAGACTGGCCACAGGAGTATGATAAAACATCTACCATCATTTCAGTATGTGTCCATCTGTAGGCCTAGAAGTAAACTTGCACTTTAAGTCTAAAACTGAGTGAAAAATATAGCAGGTAGGATTACTGCTGTCATGGAGGTATTGCAGCTTTTGCTGGTACCGTTGTGAAAATTTGCTGTTGCTGTTTACCAAAAATTTTTGTTCATGGGAAAACAAAGCTAGGACCTTAATGTGATGATGCATTTATAAAGAGAGATAACTGCTATTCTACTAAGCAGAAAATCTGTTTCACAGTAATGTTTTTAAGCTCTTAGCTTTTATTTTCAATCATCAAAATAAATTGTGATATGGATTTGCTTGAAAGATACCCGCAATTTATTTGAAGAGACTCAGAGATTAAGTATTYTCTGTAGCTTATTATATGTTAATTATCTCGGCAAATATAGCTGTATTTTTGAGCTTAGCAGCTTTCTCAAAATTGAGATTGAAAAATCTATTTAAAAGCAGTCCTCAGCAATGACACTTCAGTGGCCTTCCCAAACCATGAATATAAGGGCACTGGATAAAGTAGCAAAGTCTACGTCAGAAAGAGGTGCTGCAATTTAATCGCTTTTGAAAGACTGGCAAAAGCTATCGTTATCACAATTTATATAAGCATCTATCAGTAGCTGGAGATCCAAAACAGTCTGTCAGGACTGACAGCATCTCTGAGAAGTTGGAGTGGCAAGAGCTCTTTACAAGCTTTGTGTTGCATGTGTTTGGAACACAATTTAGGACACCTAGAAGTCAATATTCATGAATTGACATAACGGCATATGTTGTGACGTATGTATTGGAAATCTTTTAAATCTGTTTGGTTTGATAAAGAAGTAGCAGGTGAAAAATGATAGCTCTAAAGGATGAAAAATTACAAAAAAAAMMCAGTAAATAATGTTGTAGACATTGGGAAAGCATGTAATGATTGATCGGATTAGTTTTAGGTTCAGAATACTGAATTTTTATGACATGTAATTATAAACTGTATAATATGCAAGATGAAATCTCATTACATAAGTGAATTTATTTCTTAAATATAAAACTGAAGTCCCTGTTTTATTATTAGAGGGTACTACTCTATTTTGAAGTAATTTGTCAAGAGGCATTTGGCAACAAACCTACTGCCCTAGAAACCAATTAAGTGCTGTCAAAAACAGCTAGAAAAACGTAATCTGTATTAGCAACAGAGATTTAATTACAAAAGTTACATTTTACCTTCTACTGACACTGTCCTGCTGAACTATCATTTGTATTTTAAGTAGTTGACTGGAGGGAGGGTATTTTTTTTTTTTTTAAGGAGCTTTGCTTTGGTCTTCCACGAAGTTGTTTTGCAGTATCACCAGTCATAAGAACCTTACCTCCAGAAACTCCCCTTTTTCATGAATAATTGTCAGGAAAAGATGAGCTAACAGAGATTATCGATGAGTCAGGTATGATACAGACCTGCAGAGGAAGGCAGTCCAAGCCGTTTCTTAGTCCATGCCTCTGTCCCAAGCTGCCCACGTCATTCCTGGTAGGTGCGTGGGTATCTCTGGGACCAGGCTAGACAACGATCGCTCCACAGCCTCCCCACCAGCAGGCTGCTGTGATGCTTTCGCTAGTCATTTCGCTAGTCCCCCCGCCCCATTCCTAACCATCTTTTTAAAACAAAACAAAAAAACCTGTTTAATGATGCTTACAAGTTCCCTCTAAGGACATATTTGTGTATGTGAGGTACTGTGTGACTGCAYGCAGAAAGACTATAAGTTACTGCAAGTCATTCTGTCAGTCTGTCAGGGAGGCTTCAGGACTTTGGTTCCCATAAGGAGTTCAGCAACACAGAAGTAGTAAAGTACGGTTCAGGAGATCTGCCAGGTTCAAACTAGGCAGACTAGTAAAACAATAAGAGAAAATGCATTGGGTAGGTAGGTACCTGCAAAGAATGAGATTATCCGCTCTCTCGTTTTTAGCTTGGTAAGTTCAAAAACAGGAAGAAATACAGAAAAAACTTCACTTAGCAGAAAAGAAAGTAAAATGGTGTGATGGAGTTGATGAAGAAATACATACAGAGACTAACAACTGCCAGAGAAAGGAAAATCCCGGTGCTAAAACTCCTACTCACTTGATTTACTCACTGGATTTGCTATCAGTTTTACTATAGTAATTAGGCAGTAGTGGCATCAGTCAAATAAAGATCTCCAGTATATTCCAAAGTATTACTGTGTCTCCAGGTACTCCCCAATACTTTTTTTTCTATTATTAATTAGAATGATGAACTATATTTCCTCTAAGTCAGCCCATATGTATGCTGGAAATTTTTTATTTTCATGTGAAAGCTTTGGGGGGGGGACCAATATTGCTAAAGTACTACATACTTAAAAAAGATATATCCATATGCCTTTAGGCACCATGGGAYTATTTGCCTGGTTTTCCCAGAACATAGGGAAACTGAGAGCTTGTGTAACAGGCTACGTATGGCTGGGTGTTACTGGCTTGTCCTGACTACGGGTGAGGGTGAAGGATAGTGCTGCCTTGCTTGTTTCAACACGAGGACGTCCTAACGACTTAAACACGACTGGGCTTTTGTCAACTGGGCTTTTGTGGTTCGTGGGACTGTAGTGGCCATTGTTCTAGAGTCGTCTTCTCAAACGACTTCAAACCTTCCTTTGCCAGCGGAGATGGTACCTTCTTCCATAAATACATGTTGTGTTCTTTGGCCTAAGGTGTGACCTGCGGTTTCGATGACAATATGGATTGTTTGATTCTCTCCTTACTTCCCCCTCCCGCCCCCAAATTCATTCTGGTGACCCATCCTCTTCATTAGTTACCATTCCCACAAGCTTTGCATTTTCTTCAAACCTCGTCAATAATGACTTTTTCTTCCAGGTCCAGTGACCATAAAAATGTTGAAGAATGTGCAGTTGATAACTTCCCTGTGGGTTTCTTGGACAGATGCATCTATTCATTAATGATCCTGTACTCAGAGTTGTATTTTGAGCTTAGTTGACCAGACTGTATCCAGTGTTAAAAAAAAATTCTATTTAATCGGATTTACTATATTAATATGAAGTCAGATGCCTTAAAACGCTTGTAAAGACAAAATTACACTTTTCAATTACACTTATAACTTAAAATTAAGTGGCCTATATTTTATAAATTCATGTTTTAATTAGCTTTTTTAAAAAATAAATTTAGCCCCTTGTTGACTCTGAAATTATTTTGTATGGGATGAGAATAAGGCTGTGGGGCCTGTAATTATCTGTATTATCTGTTGATTCTTTTAAAAATGTTGCTCCATCGTCTCATTTCTTCCAGTCTTCTGGAATGTCCCTAGTGTTCTTAGTGTTGCCAAAAAAACAGCACAATATGTACAGAGAGCTCCTCTTTAAATCCGTCCATAATTTTTTAAAAGTATAATACTGTTTTCTTTTCTTATTTACTCTAGATTCTGAGATGAA
Source organism: Apteryx rowi (assembly GCF_003343035.1). NCBI lineage: Eukaryota > Metazoa > Chordata > Aves > Apterygiformes > Apterygidae > Apteryx > Apteryx rowi. The sequence goes on along the minus strand of NW_020451027.1, from coordinate 1,738,013 downwards.
GATGTAGTTTATGCATGAAATTGGCAAACTGGCAGCGCAAAGGCCATCAATAGTGAATATACGTTTTAGAAGACAGAACTCTTGAAGAAAGTGAGAGATACTAGGCTCAACGGAAGACAGGCTACAGTTTAGATACATAGGCCATCTTTACTCTATGCTATCATTATTTTATTTTATATTTTACATTTTTTCTTAACATACCTCCTCCCCTGAAACTGAAATTATTGGATGAAAACAAATTTTTAGAGCTATCCATTTTAGCAATTAGGTTCATTTTTGCTTAGAGTAATATAAAGCTATTCATTTGATATTAAAGTATTAGTGTGGCACATTGTACCCAGTTGAAACTGGGAACTGCTAATTTAAAGTGGCAGTGAAATCAAGTTTAAAAGAGATTGCCTTTTATGACCTTGATAAGCAGTGGCATGGGCAGCAAATGAAGGAAGGAAAATAAAACATTTAGCAAGTGACATAAGTGGAACTTAATAAATAAACACATCTGTTGAACATCAAGTAGCATTATACTATATATGTTTAGGAAGCTTACAGTAAATACATCTTTTATTAAACCAGCTACCTTATGCATCGTTTCATTCAGCTGAACTTCATTGAGGAGGCTTGATTAACTTCCTGTGTTTAAATTGATAAATTAGCTTAGTGATGTTTGGAGGTAAAATATCTCACATGAAAGCATGTTGTTGCTCTTAGGACAGAATGTGGAGGATAAGTGTTTCACATCTTAACTTAAATACGTATGTCTCCTGTCAAAGCCCTCCTCTTTTTCTACAAAATTCAGCTATAAAATTCCACTTATTTGTTAATATTGTGATTTGCACTGGGCTTAATATGTTGAATTTATGTAAAGAGGGCTACCTACAGAATTGCTGGTGGTCTCTTCTGCATTTGCAGTCCCTTTGAAAATCTGAAATTTCTTCCAGGAGGGCTCATCTAGAGGTCCTTTAATCAGTCTCATTTTAATCAGATCATCATTTGAATCAGTCTCTCAGGTCATCATGCGTACTCCTAGTAGAGTTGAGGTGTTTCCCCGCAGACCGTTATTTCTTATTCTTAAATACAGTGAATATTCTCAGTCATCAAAGAAATGAGTAAGTAGCCATCTTTTTAAAGTTTGAAAAACTGGACAGCAGCACAAATAACTACCAACACTTACTGTCATTTAAAAAGTTACTAAATTCTCTGGGGTGATTCTCTGGGGTGGGCTTATCACTCTTGCCAATGGTCGCTCCTGTTCCTGTAAGAAGCTCTTGGCTCATAATTATTTTTAGATGATACTCATCTTAGCTACCATCTTTATGAACACATTAAAAAGTTAAAAACACTGATTTCATCATATTTTAAAATCTACTATTACTACTTTTTTTAACTGTATTGTCCCCTTTGCTGTCCCGTCCAAACTGTAATCTTCTAGTTTCTCTGTGTTCATTATTTCATCTGGAAAAATGATCATTCTTCCAATACAATCACTGACTACTTTCACCATCAAGTTTTCCTGCTGATTTCTTATTCTTTGTACCTTCACCAGCCCTTCTTTAGAAGGAATTTAAAATATGATCTGAATTCGCAAGTTTAATACTAGTTAAATGATATTTTGTTTTTCTCTTTTGTCCCACTTATGGTTGGCCCATATCTGTCTTTGGTTATTTGTTTTACAAATTCTTTCTAGTACAAGTTCTTCCAAGCACACTGGAGATTAGTGTTGGACTAGAGGAGAGAGAACCAAATTTATTGATTTGCCAAAGGGAAAGCAGAAATGCAGCTCTAATAGCTGTGGATTCCGTTCAGCTTCCTTGCTGGTCAGTCAGCACACGGTGTAAGATGACTATCAGGATACTGGTTTGAGGAGAAATGGGAGAGCTCAGAGGGCTCAGGGTGGAAACTGTGTGTTTCAGGAGACGTAAGCAGGGAGGTCCAGGTGGGAGAGGAACTAAAGTTGTGGCAGAGGCAGGAGAACACAGCCCTGCAATCCGAAGAATATGAGGCTRTGTTGTCACAAAACAACTTCTTTCCACATTCCTCCTCTTGGTTACCAAAAGATAACCAGAACCAAATGCTTGGAGAAGCTTCCTGTAAGCACTTCAGTTACTTTATCCAAAGGGCATCATCCATCTGTGACAGCCCCCCTAAAGTGGAGACCTACAGATCTGTGAGTAGGCTTGCTGTGTTAAAGCCTCTTGCCAGGAATATCTTTTCCAGAAGGATGATAAATTATTTTCTCCCACACCATAACTCCCACCTCTCCTCCTCTGTGCTTCTTGCAATGGCATCAGTGTACGTGGTGCTTTGCAGATTAAAATAATAATACATTGCTAACCTGTTGGTAACTAGACATGCCATTATCACTGATTTTATTCTGGTAGTTCCTAGAGGCAAGATAATGGATTGCGATTAAAACAGGAAATCAGAATAAATTGAAGTTATGAATTAAAATAATAAAACAACTTTCAAAGAATATTTTATTGAATTCTTAGTCTAGTCATATATTAAACTAATAACCACATTGATAATAGTTACTAGTATTATGCTAAGTCACATGGAATTCTGTGATAAAATGTTAAGTCATCAGTTGGCTTTGAGAACAGATAAGGGTAAAAATGAAGTTCTGTGGTGCACAGCTCAGGGAGATACCTTTATTTGAAAAGTGCTGCGTTGCTGTCCACTTATATGTGGGTGAGGGAGAGAAAAGCTTTTCTTCACTCTCTCTTGTTAATTGGCAGAGCACAGGACCTACAGAAGAAGGGAACTGATTTTCTTTACAAGTTTGGCAGTTATCAGTAAAGTATCTTCTTCAGGACTTTAACTGCACTGCCAGCAGCACTGTGACTTAAACAGAAATATGGGGGTCATAATTTGCTCTTCTGTAAATCGTTTTCACTAGAATAGCAGGAAAGAATGATCAGCAGCAAGTCATCTATATACTGAAAACTGCTGCTTTCCGGTGGGAGTATTTGTTTAGACTGTCGGAGGCCTTCAGAGAATTTCATCTTGAAGTATTGCCTGAGCATGCTAGGACTAGTAAGTTGTACGCTYACTTACCTTAGTAAAGGAGTCTAAGATGCATCAAGAAGCTTCTAAATCTTAAGTAATCCGGATCTGAGGGAGATGCATTGCACTCTGGTAGGTGCTGGAGGAAGATCAGTTATTTCTTAAGGGAGCAATCTCTTTCTAGTCAGCTGGGACTGCTTTAGAGAAAAGACTCTGTTACCTGTTTTTCTTGAAGGGTGTTTCCTATACAGCCTATCGGTGTGTAGGTTTTGGATAAGCAAAGTGAAAGATGATGATTTCTAGCATTTATAGCATTTTACATGGTACAACATGCTGTACATCATTAAGTAATGAACCCAGCTGACCCACCCAGGTAAGCAATACATTGTCATCAGTATGGAGCCACAGAAGAGATAGGTAGGCTTCTGCAATGTGGTGTTTCCAGCAGGAAGCTGGCCTGAAAGCGTTCCTGTCCACACACTGCTTTCCCAGACCATCTGTTATGCAGGCACACATATCACTAAGGTTATCAGTTCAAAAAAGGTGTAGAAGGGGGTTAATCTTTGTTCTGTAACCTGAATTGCTTCAGTGATCCTCTCTAGAGTGGTCTGAACGGGTGTATTGGCACATCTGAGAAGCTGCCCGGCAGCAACGTAGGGACAGGACTGCCAAGCCAGGTCAGCAGGGGGGCAGGAATGCCTCACACAGACTGCCTGGGAAGGTAACGCGTCCTGGGAGTACAAGCCTCAAAAGCGACTTGGCTTTTGCACTCTAATCTGGAAAGCTCTCCTCTTTTAATGAGTGAAGCTTTTTCCTTTTTTTTAAAAGAGGGATCTTACTTCTAGAGAACAGGAAAAGCTTTTAATTTCTTTTCCCACCCTAGTAACTAAGAAAAAATCTTGAAGCGGGGAGTAAGTTAACTGTTTCTCACTAAATGTTGGCTGAAGCCTACAAATATGATGAGTACTGTCTCAGGGAGTACACTTCCATAAGAAAAAATGTTTTGAGTCTATATTAATACATTTGAACAACTAGAAAATCTAAATGAAGGCATGTCCCAGATTTTATCTATATTTGACTTGAAGTGACTATTATTAAACTTCACAAATAAGGTCTATTATCAGAAAAGCTAACTCAAAAATAACAATAGAATTGCTACTCTTGAGTAATGGCAAGGTAATATCCTGTGCTAATCCATTCATAAACTTATTTAAATGTTCTAGATTATGCAGCCAATTTATTTTTTCATTTAAATCTGTTTTTTACCATGAGGAAATCAGAAGAAACGTGTGCATGTATGTACAATGTTAGGGGAGGTCGAAGGTCCAGAAGCCAATGTGCTTTGCTGCTTACTTCAGTTAATTTAGCAAAGATGCATGGTCACCGCAGGCCTTTATTCGTAGTAAAGTCTTGTCTTTGTTGAAGCAGATGGAAACAATTCTCTTAACTTCAGTGGGAAAAGGATCTCGGGGTGTTTGGAGTTTCAGTTTCATTTGTTTTCTGTTCTTTCCATCCCAAACTGTGACGTGCTTCTTTGAAAGAACTGTTCCATCCTCTAGGTGAATTTAGGTTTTCTTTATATAAAGTCCGTTCAAATTTAATACAATATATATTTACTAAAATAAATACAGTCCACTTAATCGCCTGCTTTTTTCTCAGTCTTAGGCTTTGAGGTGTGTGGTTCAGGCTGTGTTTCTTTTGAAAGTCATGATAATCAGAATGTGTGCTAGATGCTACTAGATATTGATTAGTGATTTGCCAAAGATTTTAAGTAGGTTTTTCTTGGTTTTGGAATTTTTCAGAAGTTTAGTTTTATAACAGCACAGCAATAACTTTCCTAATATAATGAGGGGAAAAGGGGGGGGGGAAGTGCCTTAGGCTTTTATCTGGAATTGATGTCACAAACTAATTAATACCATGTTGTACTAGAATGCTAATTTGTGGAAATAATCGTAATCCCATCTGTCGAGCTATCTACCTCTTCTCCTTTTATCTCACACGTAAGAATTCACCTCTTTCTTATAAGCTGAAAATAACCTAACTTAAAGGAACTTGTTGGAGCCATCAAGATGCATGTATTTTGAGTACAGTTTATTCCTGTAATTTTAAACGTTAGCTTTTGTTATGCATTGTTTAACTTATTTGTGTAAAGATTCATATAAAGATAAGAGGCTTTTTATGCTACTTTACTTGTAGACTTGTTTTCTTTAAAGAAATTTATTCAAGTAGCTTGTTTCTGTGTTAGGAAGTAAATTAGATGGAACAGGCAGGTCTCATAGATGAGCAATAGGCAAGGATTGAACAGCAGTGGGGCATATAACCTTGTTGTTCATCTCCTGCTGAATTTACCTGTTTAAAATTTGTATGTTTATTAAATTCACACTGATGTTATGCACAGTCTTTTGAATATGTAATGATGCTAATACGATATTTTAAACACATTTTATCCTCTAGAAAAGAAGTACAGTCTCAAAGGTTATCTTTCATACTTGGTGCTGAGAAAAGTTATGTCCGAGTAGACTGTTTCAGGCGGCAATGGTATTTGTTTACAGTGACTCTGTTTTTGCAACCTTTTGCATGTTTCAGATGTTACTTTTTCTGAGGATGGAATTAGCTGCATTTGCATAAGCAGTTTGAACATGATTATACATTGAAAGCTAAAGGATATTTTGAGATGAAATTTGATAACTTGGTACTGCCATTTGTTTTTTCCCCAGATCAGGTTGCTGTAAACTTCAAAATGCAGTAAGTAGTATTTAAAGTAGTGCAGCCTACCATTTCAGTGAAATGTTTTTTAATTTAATCAAATCCAGAATAAATGTAGAGACTGAGTGAGGCTATATAGAGATAGATAGATAGATATTTTTACAACATGAATACATTCACTTTTACAGCTTGGTAGTACCTTCACTATTAGGAGGGAAGAAATGTAATTGTTTCATCAGCTGTCTTGCTGGATACAGAGGGGCACTGGGCAGTTCCCATGAAGATAATGTTGGATCAGGATAACAAAGAAACAAAAGGTCCCTTTCTAAGTTAACAGACAGTGAAGTACAATTTGTTAGGCAAATGGCTGTAATAATAAACAACTATTGTTTTTAATCATTGATTACTTTGGTTACTTTATAAAATAAAAGAAAAACAGAAAAAAAAATTATTGGGGAAAGGATATAAAACACATATCCTGCCTGCTACTGTTGCTTATTAGTAACTGTTAAACAGTTTTTTAATACAGATGCAAATATATGTAAAGTAAAATTGGGAATAATGTTTCTATATCTCATTGTGCACAAAAAAAAAAAAAGAAAAAAGAAAAATAGTGGCAAAGCCAAGTACTTGAAAGCTAAGAAATGCCAGAATTATGTTGTCATTTGCAGTCTGGTTACTCTGGCAAAAGCACAGTGTTAGTCTCTAAATGTGACAACCTGTCTCATTCACATCAAAAATGGGGTAATGCTGTGTGAATAACTGATTCAGTCTCATTGTTTAAGGCCTGTTGTACACATTGTTTGCTACATGTATTCAAAAGGTGCTCTGACACCTCATTCCTATATATATATATATATGTGTGTGTGTGTGTGTGTATGCATATATATATATATATACACACACACACACACATAAAGTATAAATGTGTATATATAAACAAGTATATAAAGAGTATTATTGGGCCAAATCTACAAGCAGGGAATCAAGACATTAAGAATTAATCTCACTAATTCTGACTGTTCATTTATGTAAAAACTTTAATTCATTTAGCATTAGGTAGCACTTGTAATATATTACAGTTTAGTTAGCGTTGAGTTCTACTGGTGCAAAATGAGACGTCACTACTTTTATGACAGATGTAAGCATCTGAACACAAACATCCAGAACAGAAAGATCATAAAATTATTGAATGCAGTGGTGAAACTGAGTGTTCAGCTCATTGCTAGGGGACTTCTGAGGAAGCTGTGAAATCTCTCACTCTCCCCCATTCCCCCCATCACAATCTGAAAACAACAGGGAAAAACAAGACCTGGAATCATGTTGCATGGGATTACATGAGCATGCACTTCAGTCAGCATCAGAACTTGTAGGTACACAGTGCGGATCTCTACGAATTGATCGAATGGAGTGGTAGGCTGTCATATGCAGTGTGCATCAACTAATAGAGGAGAAACCTTTGCTGATTGATATTTTGCATAGTCTTAATCATGAAACTGAAGGAACTTTGGACTTTATTTCAGTTTTTTTGGAGTAGTACTCTTTAGTGGGCTAGATGCTTGCTTTGCTAGGCCCCCAAAGCCCTAATTTTTCCAGTTCACATCCCCATCCTACACTATAATATTCTCTTCACTTTTTCTCTCTCGTGCTTATTGTAATGTAAAGGGAGAAGAAACCCAGAGAGTCAAGATAAAGGCAACATTCAAAATAACTTTTGTAGTCTGTTACTGATAAACCTAGAATTACCAAAAGAATTCATACTTTATATAAGGAGAATCCCTATAGTCAATTAGGGATTAATTCAAAAGTCATTGTAAAGGTCACATTAATGAATGATAGAAGTATTTTAAATAGTAGTATCTGAGTCAAAAGTTCCTGGAATCACTGTTATCCTGCCTTTTCGATACCTTGAACCGTTTCATAGTTGTAGGCATACCTGTGTGGTAGATCGGTGCGGGGCCCATGGCTGCCAGCCTTCTCCATGCTGGCAATGGGCAGCCGGTATCGGAAGAGCGAGCTCTGCCCCGAGCGCTTCCTTCTGCGGCTGCAAGGGCCTGGCACACAGCCCCAACTGCTGCTGTCGCAGCCCGGGCGAGAGGAGAGGATGGAGCTGGAAGCACATTTCCGGCTGTGAGAATCCACATCCTGGGGTAGAACAAGGAAATTGCAGGCTGTGAGGCACAGAGAAGGAAGAAATGAGGTATGTTAAAATTGTCTATCCAGAGCAGCCACGGACAGGAGCCCCTCAGTGCCTGGTCATTTGAAGTACCAAACTGTCTTTTGTTGCGCCTCTTTTCTCAGTATAGGTAACTTGCATTAAACAACAACTTTCTCATCTGCAAAAGGCACAATCAGAATAAAGCAGTCTGCATTGGGTAGTGAGAATGAAGTACCTGAACTGCATAGCAACTGCTATACCAGATGGTTTTTTGATGGTCAGCATTTATTTCACACCCAACTGTAAAGAGAATGAACTTGGAAGGGTGCTAGACTTGCAGCAGAAATAATTTGTATTAGTATCAGTGTACCTCTCAGTTTATCCTAATTTTTAGAGTTTTTGTCCTTTTTCTTCGCAGCAGTCAGTTTTGAAAATAGGCTTTACAATGAAAAGGAACACACTGTATTTAAAGCGATTGTTACACATGCGTGCCCTTCAAATCTCTGCCTTTGTACATGCCCAGTTTCACTCTTGTATTCTAGAAAAGAAAGATGATGTTTAAAATATTGGGAATTGCTCCTTTAGAGTTGTAGCTGATCTCCATCAATAACTAACAATGGAGTAGAAATTTTTCAGTCATCTGTGCTCCCTCACTTCTGTAACTGCACCTTCTGTCTACTGCGAGATAATGGGATAATGCTTTAAATTAATATCTCCTCTGTAGCTGCAGTGCACAGTTACACTAGGTGCACATGATATTTTGGGATTGGGTTTTTATTAATTAATGGCTATAAGACTTATCACTTTTGCCAGCCAGCGATGGAAAAGTATAGGAAATAAGCAAAAACCAACCTCCCCCAAACCCAAAACACTTATGGTTTATAATAGAGTAGTATATTAAGAAATGAGAAACCAACAGAGTAACAACCGTTCAGCTTACTGTTATATTTAAGTGAGTGAGTTCCTGGTTAACGTATTAACACATTAAATAAATCAAAAATCATCTAAATTGTTGTAAAGTGTATTTTAAAATGAAGACGTTTTAATTTCTAACACAGAGAGAGTGCTTCTACCTACTCTTCTAATATCTATAACATCTGTTGAAAGAAGTTGTCTTTAGCAAAATCGTTTATTGATTTGGATTTATCGTGTGGTTTTACACATTGGTTTTTTTATTGCCTGTTGCCTGTGATAGTTCTTCTTTAGTGAGAGCTTTATACCAGTTTTTCTAATTGTGTCCATTCCATCTTGTACTATTGCAATCAGTATTGCAATGCTGATTTTTTTTGTTTTTTAACTTTTTGAAATATTACAGATCAACCTGCTCATGCAGACAGACAGATTTCTAGGTTTGATAAAGTTTTCTTTCGGGTACTTAGATAACATAAGCCACAGTTACTGCGTTTTATTCCGGTATAACAGACTTGAAATCAAGAACTTCTAATTGTTTCCTAAAATGTTCAGGTAATATATCTCACAAAAGCAGTTTAGACAAGTTTCACAATACTCGCCCTTTTCCAGTTAAGGATTATGGAGTTTTAGAGTTTGGTTGCTTGTAAAGAAAGAGTAGATGTCAGTCAATTTATATTTTAAATGACAAGGATGAGGCGGGGGGACAAGGGGAAATGAACTGGACTTACCACCCACGGAGCACCATAAGGCAGTCAGAAATTAAGACAAATTTAGGAAACAAAAATTTCTACTTTTGTTTGTTTCATTTAGTCCAAACAAAAAAAATCCATCAACTAAGTTCTTGCAGCAATACTTCTCCAGAGTGTGTGTGGGGGGGTTGTTTGTTTGGGTTTTTTGGTCTTTTTTGCCTGCGTTTGATCTTAGTCCTTATTATTCAAACCGTGTTGTTATCCAAGTGTCCCAAACAAAACCTTTCTCAGCTCCACCAGAAGTTCAGCGCCCAGCACTCCCCAGCGAAGCGCACGCTCTGTGGCTGCATGCCTACCGCCCAGCCCAAACCGGGGAGCTAATCGGCCAGGCTGCCTGGCTCTTGCCAGAAGCGACATGTCTTTAAACACACAGCACTGTGCTAGCCTTTTGCACTAGGCCTGCACTGGTTTCTCCGTGCAGGATGTTGCGCTGCTGATGGGACTTAGTGTTTGACAGGCTGCTTTTCTCCAGATCTGTCTTTTAAGAACAGCTAAGATGTTTTTGCTGCCCTGCCCCCTCCCCCCTCCTCCTCCTCCCATCTCCCTAGTTACCAACGTGATTTAATAGTTGAGATTCAGCAGTGAGGAGCACTCCTTTTGCTGAAGCACAGACTTCATCCTTATGCAGACAGCTTGTCTGGTTCCTGGACGGCATGCACTGACATACCGCGTGCTTATAGCGGAGGTTTTGAATGGYCCTCTCAGTATTTACTGCTGTGTTTTGGAAGTGCAGCAAATGCCTACTTGCATTGCAGTAATCACTAAGTCATTGAAATGCATGTTGTCTTTTTAAAGTGACAAGAGTTATTTTTCATGTACCAGATTTTTTTCTAGTTTATTCTTTTTCTTGTGTTCAGATGTTTTCTGTTTTGTTTCATTTATCTTCTCTGCGTCTTACTCAGCTTGCCTTGGTTGGAGAGAAATGTGATGCCAAAGAAAACAGTTGTTTATTACAATATGATTGTTATTGCTGCAACTAACTTTACCATTTTGAGAGGTACTAATTATGTAACACCACTTAGAATAACATTATGAACCCAAAAGGCATGGGGAATGAGAACATGATGGTGTGTTTTATTGTTTTAATCTTTGAAATAGCTATATGGATTGGCAATTATTTCATTACCAAAGAGAGATGGAAGAAAGACTCTTCCAATTCATTTTGCCGTAAAAAATATCAGTTTATAAACAGATACTCATGAAGCATGAGTCTAGGCATCTGGTCTCCTGTTCTGTCTTAATTCTTTAGAAAAAAAAATCTAGTCTTTTCTGTGTGGGAGCCACAAACTAATTATCCCTTTCATTCTTACAGAGCTGATAGAAAAACATGCCATTGCATTATTAACAAATTGCATAAATTTCAGATTATTCTTAAAGTGAAGAGATGCTTGAGAACAGAAGTCCATATCGTGGGTTGTTGGGGAGGGGGGAATAACTCAGCTTTCTTTTTAGTGGCAAAATGGTTTGCTAGTGTTATATCCACTTAAAACAWGAAAAATCATTTGGTTCATCGGTTTGTTTTTAAAGCAGTGGTAGTGGTTATCTAAATCAAAAGCCATCTGGTATTTGGACTCTGACTCTCTTAGAATATATTCCAGATTTTAAGGTTATTGACTGACATGAGTAGTTTCTACTATTGCTGCACGTGTTGCGTGTTGCTAGTATTGCAGGTCTATGTTGACCTTTTATTTTGGATCAGGAGTGGGCCTCTGATGCAGGTGTCCTGCGCTGCACTTGGCGCTGTTGCAGAGCAGTCTCAGAGCGCACGACCTGTATTCATTTCGTTCAGTCCAGGGAACCACATTAGACCTAATCCAAAGTCAAACCCTGCTTAAATGTGCATAAAGTGGACATCAGGTCCTCAGCACAAACCTTTTCTGTCTACTAATCTGCTCCTGTTGATTTTTAGTGGTTCCTTATGCAGACATAGCCTATAAATCCCTCTGCTTTACTGAAGTTTACAGTGATGGGAGGTAATATCCCAAATAGCCAGGTGTCCTGTAAAAATCTACAAGAGTGAATGAAAGGGACATCCCTGGGTGCAAGGAATTTATTAAGAAGGATTAGTGGTACAGCAGGACCTCTGTGAAAGCATGCAAATCACTGTTTCTTGAATACAAATTATATACCAGAGTACAGAGTTGGGAAGATGAAAAATGGGCTCATAAAGTTTAGAGTAAAATAACTGCCCCATATTTATGCCAGTGTATGTCTCTTTCTCTGAAGAAACCCTGCAATTTTGAGATGTTCAAAATCTGACTTAGAAAAACTTCTTAAATGGTGTTTAGTTTGAGCCACCAAACAAGTGAAGAGGCTTTTGACTATATAAATATAACCTTGTGCAGCTTCCCCACTTAAGTTGTAGCGGAGCCGTGGACTGTTGCCTTGTTTAGCAGCCACTGTTGCGGCTGGGCTGTCACTCTCCTTTTAATCACTAGATGAAAAAATATTGGTCAACTGTCCGATTTAGTAATTCGATTAGTTGGCAGCTTGTCACTTGCAAGTTTTACTACAGTAACAGCCAAAGGGAAACAGGTTTATTGTGATCCGTATAATTTTCTGCGTCTGTTTTAATTTCCTTCATGCTGCTTGTAAAGTTAGTTTAAGTAGGAGGCTGGGAAAAAAAATTTTTTTTTTTTTGACCCGAACTGTTATTTTTGTTTGACAAGGTCAGTTTCCCTCTCATATCTTGCTACTGCAATGTTATGCTCTATAAATGTGATATTCCTGCAAATCTGTGGGGAAAAGGTCAAATAATTCCTATTCTTAATATAATTGCCATTGCAGTGATGAGTATGATGACCTAATTTCCTTGTTGTCTCTTTATTAACCATAAAAAATGCAAAGAAATAATCAGAGCCTGTTCGTATGTAAACGCAGGAAGATTTTATACTGCACTCTCATATGAATATTCAAGCTAGTTTTTCTCTTTCTGAAGGCAGTATGCTGGAATGACCAGACATGATGTTTTGATTTTCTTTGACTGATATTTTCCTAGATCAACAAAGAAAGCTAAGCCAAAAAAAGATTCTGGTGTTCCTGACCTAAAAATAGATTTTTGTACATCAGCAGTTTAGCAGGAAGCACTTCAGCACTTCACAGGGTCTTGAATAGCTGTTTTATAAAAATATAGTGATATCTGGCATGTAAAAGGATGGAGTTTTCCCTAGTTCTTGAATACTTACACTTCAGAGTGTGGCTTCAAAACTAATTTTTTGTTTTGTCTAAGGTGCTAAAAGATGCTTATTTTCCCTGACATGTGGTAAAAATTTAGACTGAGTAGGACAGTCACGTCTCAGAAATGAAGACGGGTTTTGCAACAAAACCAAAAAGCTCTTGTTTATAATTATATAAAGTTCTTCTTAAAATGCCTTCCCTGAGTAATTTAAGCCTTTCTTTCCAGTGTTGTGCTTTGGCAGGAGTGCGCGCGGTGGTTCTGCTCGGGAGGCACGTTTCCTGAGGAAACCCAGTAGAAGGCAGTAGTTGAAACCTTAGGAGGCTCGGCACAGCGCGGCGGCGCGGAGCCTGCCAGCGCGCCGCGGTCTTAGCAAAGGAAACGCTTAAAAATGGCGAGCAAAGGTATACATTAGAAAAAGCAGTATGGAAATCATAAGGAGGCTGTTCAGATTAAAATGTAGGAAGATTTTTAGATTGAATCTTCACATGAAAATTCATGCTTGTTTTCCCCCTTTTAAAAGAAAGCCTCCTGCTTGTTTCCCACTTCCCACATCACCTGATAAACAACTTTAGTTTTTATGTGGTAGGATGAATTATGCTGGATTAAATTCTTCATCTTTTACATTTGTACTGAATATTTTCTGGATTTGTATTGTGATAGAGAACAGCACAGGAACGTGTAATGTTTCACTGCGCCTTGGGAGCTGACTTGCAGGCTTCTTAGCAACATCCTGGCTTTTAGTGAGTTTTGTATTGAAGACTCAGACCTACTTGGTTATTTCTTGATTTGAAAAATTAGGGTACCACTGCTAACTTCCTTTATCCTCTTGTAGGAAAGCAAATGTTATTATTTACCTTAAAAAAAATACAAATAGTGATACGAGTTCAGTATTTGTATTCCCTTACTGAAGCAAATGACAGCTGCATAGTCTGTTCTGTACATTTTAATTGAGCCATATATTTTCCATGAGGTTGGGATTTTGTCCGGAGAAGGAAACTTGCCAACTCTGACATATTGGAAGACATGAGGTGGTTGCCCAAAGAGGTTGTAGGTTCTTTATCGTTGTCRGTATTAAAAATCTGACTGGACAAGTCCTTGATTAACCTGAGCTAATGGGACCTGCTTTGAGCAGGGAGTAAATGACCTCCTGAGGTCACTTCCGATCTACACTTTTCTGTGATTCCGAGTGGATTGTTTGTTTGTTTCAAATACAGAGTTTGTCCCCAGTGAATGGTAGAAAATAAGCAATTTTTTTAATTTTATCTCAAATCAAGATTCATCCTAAATTGCAATGAGTAATCAACCTTCCAATATGCTGTTTATTAAACATAGTARTTGAACAAACTAGTATATCATATTATTCATCACTGTAATTAAAGCATCAGTTCAACAGAGCTCATTATCAGAGAGAACTTAGCACGTGAGAGCCCAAGGCTGTTATGAGGTAGAAAGAGATGGTAAGTGTTGAGCATTACGTAAAACTTCACCCCTTGTATTACTCTAGGCAAAATCTTCATGAGTTATTGTTAAGATATCGATACGGGTATATGACTTCAAGCGGATTGGTCTTGTACATTCCTTCAGTGTTTAAACCTTAGAAGGATTCTGAGGTAAAATGTTAGAGTAATGAACTCATTTCTTATTAACAAAAAGAAAAAGGCAAAGCAGAACTGCAGTCGGTCAGGAAGCAAATACCAAATCTCAGTTACCTGAGCAACAGGAGCTGTCGTCCAAAAATGGCTCTCAGACTTTAATGTATAATGAATTAATTAGTAGTCTAGGCTGTAAGGTTTCAAAACTAATCTGCTCTGATACCATCCTCAACAGCGGCCTTGGGTGGCTCTGCCCATGGGTTTTGTAGCGTGCTGTGGCTCAGCGCCAGGCGGAGCCATGCCCTGGAGAAGACGGGTGCCTGTTTCCTCCTCCGCTCCCATCTCCATGAATTGGTACCCCAGCCCTACACGGACTTTTATTCTGGGACCTCAGCCTCTTCTTTCCTTCCACCTCTAACCTCCTCTCTCACGTGCTTTCAGCACATCACCCAAAGCTCAACATAATCAGAATAGAAGGAAGTACTGTTTACTTGCATATGGATAGAGTTGGCTTATAACTGAAGCCCTGCTTCTCTTTTTCCCAAATCCTGTATTCCTCAGAGCTTGGTGGAGATTGTTGAGACGGAAGGTGTTCAGACAGTATTTTGTATAGTTCTTGTTTCTTCTTTGTGTAAGTGTCTAAAGCATAAGAGTAAGCAAACAGTGCGGGTATGTAAGAGAACTGAATGGGATTGCTGTAAATGGTGCATTTTGTTTCTAGTTTGTCTGGACCGGATTTGACAGTGTGAGCTAGCAAAATCCTGAATTATCTGCAAAAACAAAATATTCTGGGAAATTTGAGGCTGCTGCAATTCATTCCTCTAAATGTGTATAACTCTATCTTGATATCAGTTATCCTACATTAATTCTTCGTTTTGGTTTAACCTAGACAACTACAGATGTTTCCTTTTTTTAAAAGCAGAGTATAATATAAAGGCACTGAAGCTTTGCAGTTTTATTGTTAGGTGCTTGATTCTTCCTGTAAATAGGATACAGGCAGGATACAAAAATCAAAGTTAGTAGTGTGAAACTATAAAATATGACAAAATAAAAATAATGGAATGCCCACCGATTGCTGGTTCTGGATTTCAGTGCAGGTATTTTGTTCAAGTTAAGAGACTTGATGGGGGGAGGGGGAAGGAAGGAAGAGAAAGTCTCACTTGGTTATGCAATTTGGAAAGAATTTGGAAATCTCTGTCAAGGATTTAATTAGAATTGAGTTAATAGATCAATTTGTTAAATTCCCTAACAAGTATAATGAAGAAACCTTAGGTAGGAGGACTTAGCAGAGGTATCAAAATGCTTAACCCAGCAAGCTTATGTACTTAACAAATCTACTTTTAAAAATGAATTGTAATTATTTCTCATCTCAAATGTGTATAGTCAATCAAATAATTTTTATATATATTCATGTAATTGGTTATTGTGACTAACTTCTTAAAGTTAACCAAAAACAGAAGTTTATAATAAATACTGAAAATAAAAACATTCCCTCTACCTTGTAGAACCTGTTACAGTATGTTAGAGTGACTCAGTAATGCCCATTCTTGCTGAACAAGCATCTTATCAGAGTCAGATGCTTGTTCTTCATGAAAATGCTGTGAGGTGATTCAACCCTATCATCCCATTGCAGGGCAAGATCAACTAGGCAGTTGGGATTACTTTAGAATTGCGCTAGGCCTGGGTATTGTGCGAGATGAGTCCAAAATTAAGTCCCCAAATTGTCCAACAGGGCAGAATTGATTCTGACTGTTCCATTTGGTTGATGGAAATCTTTAAAACCTGTTATTTCTTTTATAGTACCAGAGCTGTCTTCATTTTAATATGAGTCGTGATAAAATTAAGCAGTAACTTTGAAGTTTGCGATAGAGTTACCAGGTTGAAGTTCTGTGGTTTAGATCAAGTTTTGCAACGTAGCTTTGGCAATGAGTTTTCATGTTCAGTTTACGGTACAGTTGGAGGGGCTTCCCCAGAGATTTCGGAGCCTGATCTCAGACATATTTTGACTGAAGTAATCTGTATTTCTGCTGCTCACTTCATGTCACAAGATTGCAATGCTGCGTAGTCCCAGTTTCATCTGCCACCTCCTTTGCTCTYGTAATCTCTGGCTGCTACCCTTTTCTCCACCCTTTGCTTGCGTATCCTTTACAGCTCCTCAGTGTCCTCTTCCAAGCTCCTYATCGAATTTTCTTAAATTCCTGTCCTATAATAATGGTTATTCCATATGATCAGCATCTTCTAGTGGTTATAAACTCAGTGGTGGTTTTTGTGGAGATGATCTCTGTCTTAGGTATTGTATTCTCTTGTGTGTGGGTTTTTTGGGTTTTTTTTTTGTTATCTTTGCTCTGACTTGATAACAACCAACTTCTGATAATAACTGTAAAAGGATAGGTAACATTAATTTAGGAATGAGCATATACTGACAGATCATTAACAAGAATTTCAGTTTCAGTTAAAAAAAAATTGTTACTTAGAGTAAGTATTAACGGATCAATAATTTTTAGGAATACACAGAACACTTAAAATACTTGTAATCTTAATACTTGTATACAATATTTTCAGTAAAAGTTTCTTCAAGTCCATAGTATTTACTCTGCCTTTTATTGCTAACTGAAGTAGCTGACTCAAGTGACATGAGTGCCACAGACGAACATTGTGACCCCAACTTTTTTTTTTTTTTTAACTGTATTGGGAGAAATACCTGGATTCAGAAACCTCTATTTTCAGCAGGTAGACAGCTAGCCACATGCATAAGCTATTGATACAAAGATGATACAAATATATTGCCAATTAAAGGTAGAGAGCTGATCTCTGCTGCTCTTTGCTCTCTGTTCAGGTGCCCAATCCAGTCTGGGCAAAATCTGGAGGGAATTTAGCTAGAAATGTGTTTGTTGTGCAAGCAAGAACACCAACATTAAGGGAAAAAGTGTTGTAACACAACCAAATTCCTTCACAAAATTCTTGACAAAAAATTCTTGCGGCATGACTGAATTCCACAGGATCAGAAAATACATGTTCCTGTTTACAAAAGCCACATCCCGTCACAGGTCAGATCTCTATTCCAAAGCATAGTGAGATGAGGGACTTTTTTTCAATAAAAGACATGTGAAAAGACCCCCCCCCCTTTTTTTAACATGAGTATAACAATAATATACTCTACCTTCTTTCTGTCCCTGTCCCTTCCCCAAATGTCATACTGGGATATGGTTGGATGCTTCTGTCTACGATTTTCCAAAAGCATCAGACCAAAGGAGACCTCCTAATATGAGTCTTTTAATGGAATGTGGCAAGCATTATAATAGGCACTCAACAGTGGGTAATAATAATAAGGGCTGTCTGTAACAGGCAATATTTTTTTTATAAGCATCTGTGTGCACAGTATCATGTATACCTTTTCCACAGTACATACTTTCTTTAAGAAGCTGTTGGCAGTTCTTCAAGGGAAGCGGAGCTAGCTCTGTAATCAATCATGCAGCAGACAGAGAAAGCATTAGCAGTAGTGATGCTTTAGAATAATTTTACTTTTACAATTCAGTAAGCTTCTTACTGAACTATTCTGTAGTAGAAAATAGAGCTGTGGAACCTACATAAGAAAACAGAAATGTAGCTAGTGATTATGGGAGGTTTTAAAGAATACTGGATTAAAACTCACATGTTCTGTGCAGACAGATTGTAGCAGAGAAAGACAAAAGCATGTTTCTGTCTTAGAAAATAAATACTTCTAAGAATCCAGCATTTCATATATTTTTTTATACCTCATAGTGTGCCAGGTAGGATCTTAGTATTATTCACCCATATAGTGTAAATGATCAAAAGATGACAAGATTTTTTTTCTTTTTTGAATTGATTTAAGCCAAATCTCTGAATGGCAAAGCTTTACCATGATAAAACAGCGTGTTACTTCCTATGTTGTTCACTGTTGTATTCATCTTGAACTTTTTAGGTATTTCTCTGTTGTTTTTTATTCCATTCTGTTAATTGAATAATGTAAATTAATGATCACTTATTATATAGTGTACCTGATTTACTAAATTCAGCTATTTTTCATTGATCTGTTAACTGTATTTCTGTATTTTGGTAAGCCAGTTCTGTAGTCCTGAGACTTTGATGTGAAGAACATGGAATGCAGCACTGCAAAAAGCTTAGTGAGGAAAGTTTCCTGAGTAGGGAAACTTTACTCTGCAACAGGGTCTGAGGCAATTTGGAATGGCATTTCTATTTTAAATTTAAAAAAACCTCAACCTTCAAAGAAAAGAAAAAAGAAAAAAAGCTCAGAACAAAATAAGCCCTGATTATTGCTTTAGTACTTGGGTCTTCTGCTAGTTCATAATATTGAGGTGGTAGGAGATTTTTAAAAAATCCACAAATCAGTAATCTTAGCAATTTCAGTTCTTTTTCACTCTCAAGTAATTGATCAGGTTTATCTCTGAAAAATCACATCTTTGAAGGGGCACCTCCATAGACAGATGTGCGGGATGCGGGAAGGATGCAGAAGTAGGATATCCCGCCTGGTTTTAACTTCAGGTGTCTGAGTGCTGAGAGTGTGGGGGAAATGGGGGCAGTCGGCCCCTGGGGAGCTCCTCGGACCTTGCGTTACAGGCACGTCCAGAGGGAGGCTTTGCTGGGCGGCTGAGGCTCGTTCCTGCTGCGCTCGGGTTGCGTCTGCGTTGCCCCTTGTGTCCGAAGCTGCTTTCCTCTTGCCGTAGCTCAGGCGTAATTGCTGCCCTGACTAGTGAAAGCCCCTTCTCCCTCTTGCTTTCCTTAGCTCTACTTACAATATGCGGTTCAGTGAGAGCTGTCAATAATGTTCGGTATTATGTACCATCAGTAGAACTCCTTTAAAAAAACCTTGTTTTTACAGGGCTTGCAGAGCTTTATAAGCATAACTCTTTTTGAAACAGTAGGAGACTATTTTTGCAGTGCAATTTTTAGTTTAGTCTTTCTTTTTGAGCATAATGAATTAAAAAATACATTTAAAAAAATGATGCAGCTTGTCTGTCTCTTTCCAAGATAAATTGGAGAGAAACAGTAGAACTGGATGTGGGACTGTAAAGTTTTATCTCTTTCTCTCTCTGCCACCTGTTCTTTTAAAGACTATTTTAGGTGTAAAATCTCTTAGGTGTTATTTGGTTACTTAAAATTTTCTGGCAGAAAAAATTCCCAGATACCAAATTTTTTTAATGATTTGGTAGTACAGAATGAAATATAAAATAAAGTTTGCTTTTGTTCGCTCTTACAAAAGTTTGGTTTTGTTCACTCTTACAAAAATAGCAAGTTTATTGATTATTTCTCAAGATCATAGATGCAAGTTGACTCAAATTCTTTTTATTACTTATTAAATCTTACCTTTTGAACATCCTATCTGAATTATAAAACGAATAATTTGGAGTCACTTTTAAGACTTTGAAGATGCTTGTATTTGACAACTTAAATAAAAAGTTGTGACACGGGATTCCATCAGTGTAGGTGAAAGTTTATTAAACTTAATTTTGATAGTACAGAGTATTATCTATTATCGTCCCTTTGATCATTCCCTTTGTTTGCTTAAGCAGCTGGCAGTTCGTTAATAATTTACTAGAAATACTGAAAATAGATGACTCAGCTAATTGTAAATAATTTGATTTTCTTAATGTGTTTATAATGCATTGAGCATATTGGTAGAAAGAAATCCAGCAGTGGATAAACTTTCAGATAGTGGTAGTTCTTTAACTTTGCTGTATTGTTTTTTGTCCAAATAGTCACTCAATAAAGTGTTTCCCAAACTTAGATATGGGAATAGCGTATGCATGTATTAAACACACTGTCATGTGCACAAACATTGATGTGTTCAAGTCATTAATTTTATTTTAAATTGTGGATTTCAAACCTAAGTAAAATTTGTTTATGAGCACTGCAGTAAAGAGGACTGAAGATAGCTTTTGCATATAGACARGGGTTTATTTTTAATGTCAGAGCTTAAATTGGAAAACTTATGTCCAAGCCAAAAATCTTGGTATGAGGTATAACAGTAAGAACAGAAGACGATTATCCATAGAAGTGGATATCCAGAAATAGAACTGTATTTTTGCAACTTAGGAAAACTTGTTTCTTTTTTCGTGAATTTCAGCTGTGTGGCATCGAGCGAAATGAGTTTACTTTCTTTAAATCGTATTTCTGTTTTCAGTAATTTTTCTTTATTAATAGATAACTTAGATACTGGCTTTTGTTAAGACACAAATAACCTGTTTACTAGTTAGTCTTCACAAATATAAATATGCTTTGTTATAGTGAGGGCAAAGTTTGTTGCAATACCATGTCATTTAATGTGATTTTCAGATGTCTTAGCGTAACTTAATTCTGAAGTCTTTGGACTAGACTGCTCAATGAACTTTTTCTCCATCTCTTGTCAGAAAAAGAAAATGTTAAGAGAAACCACTGTATTTCCCCCAAGGCACCCTGCCGCATTTGGACTTGGAAAATGTTTAGGAATAGGTCTTCGATCTACCCCCAGCTTTGCAGTGTATGAAAGAGCATGTTTATACTGTTGAGTTGGAGTTCCTCGTGTTTCCTGCTGCAGTGTAGTTTCACAGCCATCTGGGTTGGGTATGTGTTAGTTTGTGTGGAGGCTCCATGCCAAAGCGAAGGTCAGAGCTTTGTGGAAACCCACCTGGGGACAGTGCCGTGGGCACCCAGGTTCTGCATCCTGCATAGACGTGGGTCTGGCCTCTGCCTTCCTTGGCCCTGTGGTTTCTTGCGCCTCCTCCCAATACATATGCATCCTGCCCTATACAAAAAAGGTACCCGTGCAGATAGTCTCATTGCCAGGGATTTCTTCTGACAACAGTGTAAGTAGCACTGGAGCTAGCTCAGGCTGGCTTTATCAGAGCCAGGCTGCGGTCTTGTTTAAAGCTGAAAAAGCTTATGTCGACATAAATCCAAGTGAAAAACCCTTACCTTCTCAGGTGAAGCTTTTCAGTTTTCTGTTCTGTAGTGAGCTGAACTGCACAGGATCTTTAATAGAGAAGCTGAGATGCCTTAAAGTGCTGTGGTCAAGTTGCCTGTTATCACAGTTACCGGAGTGTGAGCAGCAGGGCTTTGTTTCAGCCTCTAAAGCCACCAAGAAACAAGGGCAGCAGCCTTCTCTGTGGGCTGGCTTATCATCCTTCCCCATTTCTGGGGGGAAGTGGGGACTGTCCATCTGGGAAAGCATCTTCATCACTGTATGCCTGTCTCCTGAGGTGGGCACCCAAGCTGCTGGGGGAAGGAGGTGACAGGCAGCTAAGGAGCAAGCATGCATGATCTGAAAGTAGGGTGCGTATTCTGCCTCAGAGAGAGGGCACCCCTTTGTAGGCAGGAGATGGGCACTGATATGATGGGATGCTTGAAGACAGGATGAAATCCCTCACAAGATTTTGGGGCTTTACTAGTAAGTGATGTGACATTTGGTCTGAAGTTCTTCTCTGATCTCTTTTGCTGGGCCCACAACAAAATGACTGATCCCTTCTGTATCTCTATAAATATTGCCATGCTTGGTGTTCCTCAAGAGGCTGGGCACGGGCAATACTCTCTGTACTTTCGTTCTTAAATGCTTTGGATGGCAAGAGCTCTATGCCATCTGCTCCCCAGCTCTTTCTATCATTCACACCCAAGAGCCCATATCAGTACCTGCCTGCTGAAGGTTTGTAAATAGATTCACAGGGGAGGCAAGTATGGTGAAAAAAGGTTATTCTGAGTAAGTTAGCCAAGAAAGGAGGGTGAAGAGGTGCTGGCTACTAGCCCAGCAGTACTGTGCCAGGAGCACGGATGGAGTATGTGGCAGGCAGAAGGACTCACAGGTCACATCGAGGGTCCATGGACGCATGACCTCTTGCCAGGAAGGTTGGCTACCAGGAGCAGTTTTGTGAACATCTTTAGTAGATACAATAAGTATAGCTTGGCCTTTTTTGTCAGACAAACAAAACAACCTAATTGAATTTTAAAAGGATATATGCTGCTGTCTGCCTTTGAAAGAGTTTCACCTTATCCAGTGATACAAACACTAAGGGCAGCACGGAATCGGAATCTGTTCATCATTCTCCTGCTGGGAATTGGGGAATAAATGATGTGCACATACTACCGTAACTATAACGCATAGATGGCATATTGCTGTGTGACTCATGTTGTTCTTGCTGTTGCCATGGCTGTGAAAACTACCTTGTGAAATGTTTATAAGAATATTTTTTGTAGAGTTGAATTGGAATGATGGTGTTAACGAATGTTTGGAGTCTTTGTTTGCATCGTGAGATCAGTTAAAAGGCAATGTTTTTAAAAATATTGCCTTCGGAAATCATTCTGGTTCAGGGGAAACGTTGCTCCTTAATACCTAAAGCTGTTGCTGTTCTTTTATACTATGAAGCAGAAACAAATCTGTTTAACTGTAGGCACTATCTCATACAAACTGTCAGAATTTCCTTACTCAGTCACAAGAATCTTATGAAAATCCTGGTAGTCTTCCTTTTTTTTAATCACAAATTGTGAAAAAGCCATTATGGTTTTCAGTCCGTAACAACGTTAGGAGAAACAGATACCTTCCATTTTAACACAGAAACTTATTTATCAGTGTATGCCTATTTTAAACCTAGTTGTGCCTGTTTAGCAGTATCTGCATAAGATAATTAATCTTTTAGAAGAAAACAAAATCTTTTCTCTCATGTCTTTTCTTTCTTAAGGTTAGTATAATTCTGTCGTCTTCCTGGATTATAACTTAAAAAATAGGTAGACTTTCACTTGTTTCTCAAGATGATGATGAAAGGGTGTTTCTCAGCCAGTCTCAGTTTTTAGTTCCAGTACAAATAAAATTGGTCAGGCAGGGTTGTTTGTTTTTTTTTTTTCATTAGGGTGAAATCTTTAAAAGATCTTTTTTGGTCTGTTAAAACGTCAAAGTGATTTATTGCTGTAATCATTCAAATTTCTTATTCTTTCCAGCTCCAGGCCTTTGTTTTTGGTATTAATTTTGTTGTCCATATTATTTTAATTTGTAATAAGCATTTTTAATGAATATCCTTTTGCTTTGTATTGCTTTGTCAAATATGTTACACCGTTCCATCATTATCTTTTGTTCAAAAACTGTCAAACAGGCATAAAACTTGTATCATTTACTGCTTTGGGCTATGTTCAAAAATAGTACTTAAGAAAGTAATCTTTTGATTTGAAAACTGAATAGGTATTACTGCTGTTCTCTGCAGAGTGCTCACTTGGCCATGATCGATACTCTAATGATGGCATATACTGTAGAGATGGTCAGCGTGGAGAAAGTGATTGCATGCACTCAGCAGTATTCATCCTTCTTCCAAGCTGCGGATCTGCCTTATGACATTGAAGATGCTGTCATGTTCTGGATAAACAAGGTACGAGTACAGGAAAAGTAAGCTGTGATTTTCTTTGTAGACTATATGATTCGGTTAGAGATGAGTGGGTAGGGATATGTATGTGTGTGGGAATATCAAGACCGTGTCTGATGTGGATTGTTCTTTAATCTGCTGCAAGCGGATAATAAAAAGCAAAAAAATTGCAGAAATCAATTAAACTTATTGGAGCCAAATAAATGGAAAGTGTAAATAAAAGTGTTTGTTACATATGACATCTAACAGTCACTGTCATATTTTGATGCCATGATGAGCTGATTGAGGGTCTCTTGGTGGCTCTGCTAAGAAGGATCGTCTTGTGTAATTTACCATGATTCAAAACCAAGGTGGTCCTGTTTATATTAGAGCACATCTTTCTTGTGATGTACCTTCACTGCATGATCAAATCTAATGAAAACAATACACTGTTAATCAAATGTGATGGAGCATAATAAGGGTCAGGTTAATTTATGCAATGTAAAGCTAACATGTGGCACCGTGTATGGACTGAAACACTGACATTTGTTAACTGTGCTTCAGGGTTATAGATTCTGACATTTCATTTGTTTAATGTTTTCAATTAACCTGGGGGTAGTGGTTTATAGGCCTGTAAAAGACCTGTAATTTCTGGCACTTGTGTCTTAGAATAGACTACTTAAGAAATTATTTTGTCTTTAGGTGAATGAACATTTGAAAGACATAATGGAACAGGAACAAAAACTAAAAGAGCATCACAGTGCAGAGTCTGCAGGAGGTCAAAAGGTAGGTGTAGGGGGGTTAATATTTTAAACAAGAATAAGTATTTATCTGTAAACAAAATCTACTTGCATATGGTATGCATAAGTAAATATATATTTGCAGACATTGCACTTTAAACGTTTGTTAAAGAAAGCAAGCTTTTAGTTTTCAGGCATATCATTGTTAGTTTCAGTGTTTCCATGATAACATCCTTTACATGCAACAATAGTAGAGCTACACTTTTTATTCCCAGTTGTTCTTTTTGACAAATAAATCCTTGATAGCATCAAAACATCTGTTATATAAGTAAGTTCTACAGAATTTATTAAGACTAATAAATACTCTCCAAATGAATTCAAACTGCAGTTGGATCTAATATGAAAAAGAAAAGCATGTTTTTTTCATTAGGACTGTATGAATTCCATATATTTTAAAAGAGATAAAGCTATATGTGGCATCATAGGCAGAACTGCTTTATCTATGATCATGATATTTGTTGATTAGAAGTTTAATTATATATATGGTAAAAACATTGTTTGATACCCTTTCCTAACAGGATTTTTTTCCCTTTGCTTATGGAGCTCAGTTAATTTAATAGTATTATACCCGTCAAAATACAGAAGGATTGCAAACAGTTCTAGAGTACATAAAATGTTTTGGTAGCTTGCTTCAGAGTGAGATCACTTTTCCTATTATGATATACTTATTATTGGGAGAATGGTAGTGAGCTGGGAGTACCCTCTAGTATTAACCCTGCCCTTGAATGTAGAACAGACTTCCTAGCTGCCCTAGGACTGTAATCCTAGTTCCCTTCCTTGTCTGTTCTGTAAACAGCAACCTCCCCTTCAACGTTACTTTGAAAGAGCCTGGCTAGATTAAATGTTCAGCTTCAAAATGCGTGGATATGCAATGGATATCCCTGTACTCGTGGTTTCTTTCTAAACATAAGGAATGATTAAAGCTAATTAGTAAGTATGTGACTCAGCAAAAGGAAATGAGATTTTTTTTACAACAAAAATAGTGAAGTCTTGATGCGTATATCTTAATATGAAAAATTGGTATCTGGGTTTAATAATGGCAAAGAAATAAAGAGAACCTCATTATCTTTACATGGAAATCATGGGAATAAGATGTCTGAAGTAAACAAAAAGAAACAAACAAAAAGGATAACCTAGTGCTCTTGTATCAGTAGTTGAAAGATTTTTGAGTCTGTCGCTGATGCCATAGATGG
Source organism: Apteryx rowi (assembly GCF_003343035.1). Lineage (NCBI taxonomy): Eukaryota > Metazoa > Chordata > Aves > Apterygiformes > Apterygidae > Apteryx > Apteryx rowi. The sequence goes on along the minus strand of NW_020451027.1, from coordinate 1,712,384 downwards.
ACCCAATGGAATAAAAATTTTACACTAAAATGTTATATGCATTTGTGTTGTTTTTCCATCTGAATTACGGAGGCATCTAGGATAAAATGAGAGCTCTGTTCTGCTGGCCAATGTAAAAATGCATTTTCCAAAATAACAAGATCATGCTACAGTTGTCCTGTCATGGAAAATTTTGTAACTAAGGCCTTCTATACACTGAGTTTTAGATGTTATCCCAGGCGCATCTAACATTATTTGCCTCAGTGTGGCTTTCAGCTACATAAATTACTTTGTCAAGTAAGGTATTCCATGCTGGGGGTTATATTAGTATTTATCCATTAACTAAAATCTCAGCATGGGCAAAACCTCAGGCTCCAGTTTCCCCCTAGATGTCTCTTCTGCCACTAAGAGTTTATGGAGGATTATGGCAAAAAAAATTGCTATTAAAAAGTTAATCATACTTTACAAGTACATGAGAAAAATGAGGGTGTAAATAATTGGAAAAATGAATCAAAATATAAGTAGTACACCAAAGTTTCAGTGAATACAATGATAAATGGAATCTCCTTCTAGAAAACAAATCTAGTATCTAAATTAGTCAGCTCTGATTTTAAGTGTTAAATAATTTGAATCACTGCACTTTTTATTTTACATGCAGGAGGATAACAACATATTTTGAACTCATTTCAGATTTTTTCTATTTCAGATTTTCTTTATCACAGTTCTTTCTTTGAGAAACGTGGGTCTGTTTAACTGATAGCTTACCCACTACACTAAAATCTCAGCCGTCTTGATTTATCATATGCCTCCCAATATTTCCCAGATTTCCATTTATTTTTGCTAATGCTAATGGTGCTTGCACACATATGAGCACCTGAGATTTAGAAATTTATTAAATACAATGACTATTTCTCAACTGTGGCCCATACTGAATGCTAATTATCAAAGAAAACTACAATACAGAACTTCTTTTAATCAAGTTGTTCAGAGTTTCTAACATGAGTTTTCTGTTATGATGTTGCTCCTATCAAGTATCTCCTAGTATCTATTTTCAGACTTCAGTGTTTTACCCTGATATCTGTCTCCATACTCAGTCTATTCATGCCTTTCTTTCTTTATGGCACATAATCAGTGACATGTCCAGTTGCTTTATGGCATTGATCCTACCTAGTATGTCTCAACAAAGTTGTGGAATATCATAGCTATATTCTTGTACCAGATTTTGCTATTGCTGAAATATGTGTATAATTTGAGCTGAAAGTACTAACTAATTTGTACAGTTTTCTTCCTTCTATTTTTTTCATTCCCTGCTGTGCCTGGGTTTAGTTTTTGATATCAGGAGATTTTTTTGTTCTTAAATTAACCAAAGCAACCTTATTACAGACTTTTCCATTACCTGGAAAATTAAATAATATTTCCTAAATGAGCAGTGAACAGCCTACTTCTGTATTAGTTAAGGACTTACACTTCTATTAAGGCACGTAAATGAGTGGTTCCAATTTTCAAAAATGCTGACACAGACTTGGGAGATCTTGATTTTTACCAGTTGGAAAGTAGGGCCATTTACATTTTTTGAAGTTTATGTATATAAGTTTTAGTGCTTATACCACAGTTCTAGCTTAATTCTTACTACCTGAAATAAATTGCTTCATTTTCTTACTTAGATGCTTTTATAATCTTTTTAACAATTACTTCTACTTGTATTTTAAAACTTAGCATATAGGAGAAGTGGAATATTCTGTTGTGCCTCTTCTGTGTCTTCCACCATCCTTTTCAGGTTGGGGATCAGTTTTATAATTTAGGTTTTCTGTGTTACCCACACAGTTAGAAGGTCAAAAGTGACGATTCCATTTGAAAGCTTTAGAAGTCATAGGATCTCCCTCCTGCTCTGGCCAGACACCTTAGGACATTTGAGTTTCAGAGCTTCTAAGCTGCGGTCTTGAACCTGAACTAAATTTAAATTAAGACTGTCTCTTGTGCTGATTTAGGGAGATTACCAAACAAAGATGGGAAGAATAGGTCGTTCTTAAAGACTGGGGAAAGCTTTTCTTTAATTTTAGTTTCTGGCCAAGAAGCAGCAAATAAATAAATTCATAAATTTTATTTGTAAAAAAATAAAGCATTGAGCATAATCCTCAAAGCTGCCAAATTAATGCCATACTATATTGTTGCAGAACTGCTGTGAGCCTTTATGCAATAAATAGCGAGCTTCTGCATTTCTAGAAATTGTAAACAACATGTGCACAGATTAACAAATGATGCAACTGATATGATATACCTATTATCTGGTTTTGGATAGATAGAAACAGAGCAGTACTAACCAATTACGAGATTGCTTTTGTTTTCCTTCACTTTCTTCTGCTGCTAGCTTCCTGTAGAAGATAAGACAGAGGAAGGATTATGTATGATTTTTAGCTCCAGGTAGTCCTCTGTGTATCTCGATCTGCTGGTGATTTGTGCTAACCTCATCTTTTTCTGGTAGAGTCCCTGCATCTTCTTTCAGAATTAGGATTTCAAGTTTTGTAGTGATTAGCTTTGGTTTTCAGGCTTCAGTTGAATAATATGTAGCAAGTGTACAGTTGCACTGATTAAACTAATGATGGATGTAGTTGAAGCTTTCGTGAAATTCTGTTGTTTTTCCCCTGCTTTTGTGATTTAGACTGAATCATTCTTAGTGCTTTTGAGCCAAATCAATGCAAATCCCACCTGAGAAACAAATGTAAGAATATTCATCAGAAGGACTGAACTCTTTAAACATTTTTTTAATTAGTTTAAACAATGCAACGTTGTGTGTGAAGGTAAAACACTAATGCCATAGTTCCACAATCAATTTAATGTGGCATAAGTCCGTACTGCTATCAAAAGCGAACTGGGGGAAGAAAAAGTTTGCAGCAGGATCAGCTTCCTGATCCAATTAAAGCACAGCTGCATGAATACTAATGACAGTGCAAGGGAGAGGGCAGAAACAAGTATTTAATGAAGGGCATGGCCACCAGTTTTTGGTACCAGGATGAATTTATGCTGGGTTAAATTTGTAATAGAATCATATTGAAAATTTTTTTGTCAAAGGAGATTAAAGAACCTTTTTGTAAACCTGTAAACCCTCCACCCGAGGGACTGTAATTCTTTAGCCTTTGGGAGGCTAATGCTAATTGCACAGCCATTGGGCTCCTGTTATGTTGTATGAGAGATTTCAGCTTTTCTTTATCCTTTTCTTAAACTGTCTTTACAAAGGGTGTGCTGAAATCTGTTTATAAATGTTATAGTCTATCCAAATTTAAAAGTGATTATCTTTAGCCTTTCAGCCTCTCGAAGAATGCTGATTGTCGGCTTAGCGGTTGTTTCAGCCGAGTGGACAAATGAAAATACATATCAGGCTGCTAGTTCTGAGTTCAGTTTGTACCTTTAGGCAGGGCTGATCTCTGGAACTGAAACAAATGTGGGGAGGTTTTTCTGAAGAGCAGGTCTTGGTCTATCTTTAGTAGATAGYGATAGATCTTTTTGGTGCAGACTGGTCTGATAAGAGGAAGGCTGAAGTACATTTCAACTTGCTACATCAAATAAAAATGTTCCTATCGGTGTCATGTAAAATGATAGCCAGCCCAAATCTGATCTTGGGCCATTTATGTAAAACTCTGCTTTATAATATGGTTTAGAACTCCCGATTACAGTTAAAAATCATTGTTTTTCAAATTCCTGTGCTTTCCCGTGCATTGACAAGAATTCAATGAGGAGAAGAGAAACTGAGCCCTACGAAAAGTGCTTTAATTTGACAGGGAATATCTAGAGCCCCACGTTAATATGCACCTCGTAGTTCACTTCTTCAAAGCGGTTTGGGAATTCTCCACTATAGTAGCCCAGTCCAATGGAGGGGAAGGATGTTGAGAATAGTCCTGTTGCTAATGCACACCCTTTCCTGTACAATAACTTTTTTAAATAAAAAGCTTTGTTTCATTTGTTCAGTTATTTTTAAACTTTTTTTAAAGTGCAATGTTCTATAACAACTATGTAAAATAACAAGCTTCCATAGCACTTTGAGTTTAAAACTACTTTTTTTACCATTTCCACAGAATATTTCTCTCTTCATAAAACAAAATATTTTTCCTCTGCTCTTATTATTGTTTTTAATATTTTAATTTGTATAATTAAATTAATAGAATAAAATGGTGAGGTTTTCTGCATGTATATGTAATACCACACAATGGGTTTTTTTCCTGAGTAGTAAAAGTATTATGCCACCCTAGCGTATAGAGTTAAAAAAAAATCCACTGACTTCAGTATTCTTAGGATTAAACTTTTAGATTAAATTTTATATTTGTAAAACTAATTTTTTTTAGTAATTTTATTATGTAATTTTTGGTAACATATCAGTTTAGAATTGTATGTAGCAGGTCTGATCATTTCTCTGCTAGCAGCCAAAAGAAAACTCCATCTACATTTCAGGTCATTGCACATCATGTAGCTGATGCTAATGTGATTTGTCATTGCAAGARTATAACTGCCTGCATCTCTCATTGTTCTGGGAACTGTCATATGTCTGTTTAAAAGTATTGTTGAACATTAGAAACATAACTGTTTGGCTTTGAAGTAACTAATGCAAACTCCACTGGAATTGGTTGTATTGTATTAAAGTGTGTTTATACCGTTTGTTCATTGCTTTGGCTTTCCTGCTTCATCATACATGCTGTGAGAGTTCATTTTGATACTTGCGATAACATGACTTCAAGTCTCAAATGAATTCTTCAGTTGTCAAATGGATTGCACATTTAGGGTACAATTAGATGTGTGAAAGCATTAAATAAAACTGCATTGATCTGAAAATCTTTGTTCATGTGGGAAAATTATAAAGTTGAACTACAAAGACTGCAGATACTTATTTTTCCAGTATTAGTTCTGCTAATTAGTACAATACGTAAAGGTTACATTGCACTAATGTTTACCATGAAATTATAATTCACTGTTGTACAAAACTGAGACTATTAAAGAAAACTGCTTTGTGAAAGTAATTTATGAAATCTGATAAATTGTTCCTTTTTTTTTTTTTTCTTTGCTTTTTGCTTATTCTTTTTTTTTTCTACTGCTTCCTCTGAAGTCTCCTACCAAATGGTTTTGGAAACTGGTTCCTGTAAGTTTGCCCAACTGCTTCACTTTAATCAAAGTAGCTTATTTTGGGAATGGCTTTGTCCATGTCATGCTGGTGTAATCATTCATTTCATTTATCTATACAAGATAATTTTATAAGAGATTGCTGTTCAAAGGTGCGCATAGTACAGAATCCTGTTTTACAAGGTAATCTGTGCAAAATAAACGTAAAGTATGATGCTGGATTAGGAATTACCTTTTAAACAGTAAAGGTATCTTTTTTCTTTTTTTTTTCCTTGTAAGAGAGTGCTGTGTCATCTTAGTTCATGTCAAATTATCATTTTTCTTGTAAAATACTTTCTCATAGGCTTCCAGTAAATATATGGTATTTGATATTGACTCCCTTTTTAAGAGATTTGTTGAAACAATTTTTGATTTGTCAGTGCTACATGGAATCTGAAATTTTGGGACTTTTTGAAAGAATATGCAATCATCATGGCATTAGTCTTGGATTCTCTAATTTTTCCAGCTGGTAGCAGCTACTTAGGATTGCTGTTAATAATTATATAATATTAAATTTAAAATTTCTCCCCGCACAAAAATGACCAAAACTGTAGTCTTTTACTTTGATTAAAAGCAATAAAAAGGAGCTGTTCAGGTCTATAATAATAATAATATTAAAGTTTTTCTCTGTGATGTGTCTCCTTGGGATTATAGTTACTTTCCTCTATTGTACTGTAACTTGCCCCTAAAATACATTCAGCTTGCTTACTCCACAACAGTTTTTGCAATGTGGATAGCATTTTGTCATGAACAGACACACACAGTTTGATTGAGAACAAAATTTGCAGCTGTTTAGGTATGCAGAACTGCATAGTGTTGATCTGAATTCCAAAGAACTGTTTCTGATTTATCTTTGAGCTAAGGACCATCAAATAACTGATCTAGCAGTCCCTCACATAGCTGTGTCTTAACTAGTAAAAGATTGTTCATACATTGCAAAGAGAATTAAAAATAACAAAGCAATTGCATGGTTGACAACATGTAGGCAAAACCAGCAATGACCTGACGTCTAAAAAATTACATTAAAAAGTTCTGACAATCAGTGTTCAAAGTTATAATAGTTTATGCTATATAGACAATTTCTATAATGATCTTTATTACAATTGCCATATATTTTCACACAGAATATGCTGTTCTTTAAAGTAAAATCCTTTAATTTTGTTTTGGAATTAAGATACTTAGCACAATTAAATGGATGGACTAATGCAAAAGATGGACCCTCTGTGGTCATCACTACGCTACAGAAGTTAAAGCACATTTTCATTTTCTTTTATTCTGTTTCTACAAAATAGGGTACTGCTTCAGAGCAGTTTCAGACTATGTTTTTGTTCTATTTTTGCCCAAGGTATTCCTTTACTAGTGAGTCTCCACTATTGTGTTCAAACTATATTCAGGTATGAAATATTAAAGACTATAACTCAAATTTGCCCTGCCTATTGTCCATAAACAGCTTGAACTAGTGGGATCTGTGTTAGTTTGAGCTTGCAAGTTGAGTAGAGACACAGTCGAAACCCTGGGGCTCCTGGTCAGTGCGCTGCTCCTCCGGGAAGAGGGCAGCGACTCCAGATGTTGGAGCAGCTCAGTCTCCTGGTCTCCTGGCTTTGCGTCGCACAAGTGTTGGCTGGTGAGACAGTCCTGAGCATATGGGCAGCCGCACTGGTTGCTCTGAGGAGGAAATGAGCAGCATGCTGCCTACTATATGGTAAATGCGTGTGAGCGTTCGTTACTACCCCAGAATACCCCCTCGCGCTTAGGGCAGCCTAGGTGAGGTGCTGGTAATTCTTTTTGAGCTGACCTTGTTTATGTGCTAGTGTCTTGGCTCTACCTAGGCTTCTGCAAGTGGAATAAACTTGAAGCTGCTAACTTAAGCCGGCTTCAATAGGATCTTAGAAACAAGATGCCTCTCTTAGCACTGATGTTTAAATTAGCACTGTAGCATTGTACTAAATTTACAGGTTCTTTTGCATTATTGCATCCATATTCATTAGCATACGTTGCAACTGATTAGAAGAGTTTCTTCAAATGGAAGTTTATTAAAAATCACCAGTGCAATTACCAATATCTTTTATTTTTAAGTATAATTTCTTCTTATCTTTTCAAACAAATTGAAACATGCCTGTTATACCTTAATGAACCTAGCATATCAGATTATATAACTTCATTTTTCCTGAAGTAATGTGTTTGGTGTAGTCTCTAAAATAAATTAAATCCTCCTCCTAGGTCCACTTTAATGATTTGACACAATTTCCAGAGTCTGTGGGCACTGTTCATATGGGAGTTTAAGGCATCATTAAAGTGACAGTAGGTCTTTTCACAGAATTTACTATGCAAGACAATTGTGTTATCATATTTTTGAATACTCAAAATTATTTTTAAAAAGACTTTATTTAAAAGAATATATAAAATACACAGGACTTGTTGGACCATAATTTTAGAGTCCATCTGTATCCTGTATCTTCTATCATTATTTCATAATCAAATAACAATATTTCGTATACTTATTTTCAGTAACTTTCCTGGGGGAAGTACAGGGACATATTAGCATGATATTTATAACTTAACAGATTTTCATCATAGTGGGTCATTAGCTTGCCATAAAGTAAAAAAGGAAAAAACTTTAACTGCAAGTGGAGTTGGTCTCTTTCATGAGAGTTAAGAGGAGATGTTACTGCTATGGGGAAAATAGTAATGAGGCGTGAAACACAAACTTGTTGTTGTTTGGCATTAGTGGATCTTTACCATAGCATGCAAAAAGGGCGTTTTTATGTTTATGCGACATACTTCTCACACCCAAATATCAGTACATTTCAAGTGTGAAGCAAAGGCTAGCTCTCGGGTTTTTCAAATATTAATATGGCAAAGTACGGCCTAAATACGAGCACTTTATTTTTCTAGAACTGGTGCGTCTGTTATTGCCAGGCTAGATTTATGCTTCTTGGGCCAGTTAGAGGAGGCTGACGTGCACTAAAGATAATCCCATCTGTTTCTTAGCACAAATCTAGTGACGGGAAATATAGCCTTCAGGGTTAGTCTGTGGTTCCACAGACTCTCTTGCCAGCAAAGCTGGCTTTAACAGTTCCCACCCCACCCATAAAACCTCCAGCCCTGCCTACTCCTTTGCTACAGAAACAAAGGAGAGAGGAGAGGAGAGAGACGTTTCAGCTGGATCACTGGTTTTATTCACCGTGCAGCCCCATCAGCAACCGCTCCAGCACAACCAAGAGAACAGGGCAGGAGATAAGAAGTTTGCTCCAGCTTTGGAGTACATCTCATTAGCATGTAGTCTGTAGTGTCCCATACCCCTTAATGTGATGTGGAAGAGTTTTCAGGGTCCCTACAGTGAGCGTGCCAATTTAATGTGTATCGAATAAAAATAGTGTAAAATTAAATAAACATTCTTGGCMTCATAACTAGTTCTGAGAAATGAAAAGTAATCCTTCAGTACCAGTTTAAAAAAAAAAAAGTCTCAATAAATAATGTTAACAAATTAAAATCTGTGTCAGTCTTTCACCTTCATTTGTTTTCCTAGGAAGCAGTGAAAAGAGATGATAAGAATAATGAATGACTTTTTAAGTAAGCCTCCTGCCCCCCAAAAAGCATGAAAATATATACATTGCAGATGTATGCTATCTTGGTATTCTGAAATAATGATATCCATATATTGTACAGGGAGTTGCTTTTCAAAATGTTTCCTTTTTGTAACTGGGCTTTTTGTTTGTTTGCCATAGCAGTCGGGACCATTAATGCTTCTCTACATTTATGACTGTTTAGTGATGCGCACTAGTAATAAAAATGGAGTTGATCAAATGCAGATTTCCTTGTTTCTGAATCTGCCATTAGACCAGTTATATGAATGAGTTTTTGGGCTAGATTCTCAGGTGTTTTAACTTCGTGAAGTCATTTGACCTGTCAGTAAACAGAAGTTAGACTAGCTAAGGATTTGTCTTATTGTGTTTACACACAGATCATTTTTGATTGTATAACAATGAATGTTGAATGTAAAATAAATTATAAGATGTGATTTAAATTAGCATGTTATACAGAGGTCATCAATTTTTGGTAGTTTTGAAGGAAGCCTCAATATTAGCATGTAGGCTTCTTTCCTCTTAGATTATTTACACCATTCAAAATGGGGCAAAATGTAAACAGTTTTAAGAAATTACCAAAGAGTAGTCAGCTATTTACTGAATACTGCCTTTTTGCTAATGGAGCACAAAGCCTACAGTACAAATCTCTTCGTGTTTCGGAGTCTCTGTCTCTTTTAATCTCTTGTTTTCTATATTATAGGCTCGTTATAGGAAGGAGCAAACATTGCTTAAGCAGCTGCCCTGCATTCCATTGGTAGAAAATCTGCTGAAAGATGGTACAGACGGCTGTGCTTTAGCGGCCCTGATCCACTTCTACTGTCCAGATATCATTAAACTGGAAGGTATGTGTCTTGCATGTCTTGTAAACAGACGTCTATAAAAGGTGAAATGTCTTTATTTGATATCCATGTAGAAGAGGATGCTAAGATACAATACACAGGAGGTATAATTTGAGTGTGGTGGTGAGGGGTTTAATATTAACTTTGTGCCTATTTATTTTACCTTTGAATAAAAGGAACCAAGGTGTCCTTCTATGTTTTGTTTACTCTTATGTTACCACAGTAATATAAATGTATAAAGGAATTTCATGATAGATCTGTCTGTGTATTCTCATTTGGCAGCACATTTGCCTTCAGGCTATATAGCTTGACACCTTCTGGAAGACTCAGATTCTTGAAGCCACATAAATGCTTTCTTGTGAATCTGAGTGGTTACAAATGTAAAACACAGAAGGGTCACTTCTTTTTCTTACAGGTAGTCTAGTGCTGTACAGCTGTGCTGCATGGTAAATAGTTGCTCTGTGTTCTGGGCTTTTAATTCACTTGATATTTAACTATATCATTTATAGAGAAAACAAAAATATAGAGTGTAGAACATATTGGTATCATGTGGTTCTATATAGTAATCGGTTGGGACGAAGAGCAGCTTCATCTTGTTCTTTTGCTCTGTGGCCTGGTTAAAGTCATATCTTCCTCCTGGCAACTGTGAGCCTCATGTACTTGTAAAATGTCTTGGCAGCTAACACCCATCATTTTCTGCCTATGTTCTGTCCATGATACCTTTGATGTCGTGGGAACACTTATACAGAAGCATCCTGAGAAATCCAGGAATACGAACAAGGGGATAAAGCTTGCAAAGGACTGAAATCTGAAATTCATATGCACAACCACTTTATAGGAAGTTTCCAGCACAGTAGGCATTGAAAATGAAAGACGCTAAAACTGCATGCATTCACCGTTCTTCGGCCTGTGAATCTGAAAAATACAACTTTCAATTTACGTAAATGTTGCAGCCAAATATATACTATTGTATCTCATTAGAGAAGAGTTAAAACTTGGATTGTATTGAATCTGGGGTAGCACCTAATTCCTTCTTGCTGTTTTAGCATGAGTGGAAATATGGAATGCCCAAAGGATCTTGTATATATTGCAGGGCCACATATGTACTTACCAAGAGACTCCTCCAGCATCTGATTTTCAGCACAGTGAAACATGACGACAAGGCCCATGTCATCTGTGAAACTTTAGCTCTGATGTTTTTGTTCAGGTGTCCTGACATCATCTTCCCTAAAGATGTGCAAACGTGCATGAATGTCGTTGTCTCAGGAGTAAATTCAAAGATAACTCTGGAGCAACTAGGAGCACTATAAAAGACTTTGTCTGCCTTCACTGTATTTAACAATATCATTTTTGGTGTGTGTTAAATTTCACTGAGAACTTATTCTGTATTGGAACTGAGGAAGGGAGCTAACAAAAATACATGTGCAAAAGCGCTTAAAAATGCATTAACAAACCAAAAGTACCATGAATCCAGAATTTTCTGTAGTCTGAAATAGATGGTCACTTCTCATCAAGACTTTAACTTTCAAATTTAGGTTTTCTTCTAGGAGTGTAGGACTAGAAAAGGCTTCCTATCTCAGCGAGTCCAGAAATTTGCTGTTGTTCAAACTTGTATAATCTCTTTCATGAATTTACCATGTTCCATCTTAAAGCTGTCTAGCATTTCTAAGTCTATACACTTAGACTGTTGCAGAGCTCCACTTCTTACCTGGTTATAATCTTATTCTTGTTTACTACCAAAACATACTTGGAGCCTGTCTACGTGCATTTGTTATTCTTCCAGTAGTGCCCTTTGGGTGGAATAGCTTCTCCTAATCTGATGTCTGCGTTTTTGATATAATTTCTTTCTTCTGTTTTGCCAAGGCTGGCTGAACCAAGGCTTTTCAGTCTCCCCTTCTGAAGTGGATTTCCATTCTCATCATCCTCAATAGTCTTCCTCTGCAACTATTCCAGTTTCAGTTAATCTTTCTTGAATATGGATGGTCATAATTGTACACAGAAATCCAGACTTGTACAGTACTTCCCTGTCACTACTGGAAATACATTTCCTGATACATTTTGGCATCGTGGTTGCTTTCTTTATAGCTACATGATGCTGAAAGCTCATAAACATCTTGACATTGGCTAATACACAATACCTTCCTACTCTATATCACTTTCAACTGGTAAATCACATTAGAATTTTATTGGATCCAAATGCATGACTTGGCATTTTGTACTGTTAAATTTAATCTCATTTCTGTCAGTTAAGTCAAAGATTTTTTTTTTCCATACTACTTGTACTGTGGGGCTGAGGTGATGGGAAATTTATGAATCCTTCAGTATGGGGATCTTTATCATGATAGCATCAAAGTAGATTCCTTGTCTGGAGAAAGTTGTCTACTCTGAACACTTTAAAATTGTGATGCTGGGCTCTGTCATACACTGTTGCTTTAGGAATAAAATCTAATGCTTGCTCTGGAAGTGTATTTATTTTCTTTTCTTTCTTCAGTTCCTCTTTTTATAAGGACTGCCTTCTTTCTAGGAAGTTATTACTGCTATTTAATCATCCAAAAAGCATCTATAAAAAGAGAACAGAAGGTTGCTTGGCCATAAGTAGTATTCAGAGGATACTGTACCGCACTAGTCCATTCACTGCTGCTGCTCCATTGTCTTTAAATAGCACTTTCAAACGTAGAGAGGTAATATTAATATGTCAGAGGCTTCTGATCCTTGTAAAAATTCATATCAAACATCTGAATACACAAAACTGAATACATAAGACTTAACTGATGCTTCTTTTGTGGGAGGATCCAGAGTTAATAGCATTAAAATGTGCTCTCAGGTCCCTGTGCAAAGAGAAGGAATTAGCATATCTGGGGAGTTTTGTGAAAAAGGATACATTTCCTATTGTCACTTGAGTATAGAAAATCTAATTGGAAAAATGTCTATTATTGATTAAATAAAATTTTTCACTATCTGAAAACAGCAGGACTTGAAGCATAACCTCTATTTTCACAAAAGGCAAAGCAGAAAAAAATCAGAGCAGTTGTCTATAGTGAAAAATGAAACTCATTTATGTTTAGAAAAATGTCTAAAGATGTAAAACTGTGTTAAGATAAAATATAATGTGTTGTCATTTATTATGTTTCTGAAATAGAAAAATAAGTCTCCTGTTAAATTTAAAAAAAATAATTGAAATTAAATTTAAATTGAATTTATCATGAAAATGCTTAGCAGTTGTTATGTGAAAAGCACTTCTTTTCAGATCTGTAACTATACGTAATCTTTGCTTCTCTTCTTCCTTTCTAGATATTTGTTTGAAAGAGACGATGTCTTTGGCTGACAGCCTGTACAATCTACAGTTGATTCAAGAATTTTGCCAGGAATACCTTAACCAGTGTTGCCATTTCAGTCTTGAAGATATGCTCTATGCAGCTTCTTCAATAAAGGTAAAAAAAACCCAATAACCCAAACCCTACTGTACACAGTGATGTTTTATTTAGCCTTTTCTTGGTTTACTGCTATACAGCTAAGCGAGAAAGAGCGTCGCATCTGTTGTGGTATAGTATGCAACACAAATTTCAGCTGCATGTAAGACCACCTTCTTTTGACAGTTAGGTTAGTCTAATAGTAGTATTTTAAAAAGAACACTTATGAAAACATCTATAAAAACTTTGATTTTGTGCAGAATGATTTCACACTTTATATTCTTTTTTTATTACTTGTTAAAGCAAGCATGCAATCTGTAATATTTCTATAAAAATGTAATGGTGATCTCTGTTAGTTTTAATTTGTTCAGGCTTTCAGATGACGGAATTTTAAAGCGTTGTTTCTGGAGTTACAACTCACCCACCTTATTCATTTCTATGTACACAGTGATAATTTTTAGGTTTTTAACCTTAAAGGTTTTTCACTTTTGTAAATGTGCTATGTTTAAATAGACTGCTTATTTTTTTCAGTTCACACATTTTTTTTTTGCTCTCCTTAGTAAATTTCATTGAAAAATCTAATGTTTTTGTGCCTGGACCTTTGTTAGAGCCAAAGCAGGTATTCCAACATATATAGTTGTTTGAATAAGTAATTTATCATTTTTAGTCATTCTAAGATTCCAGCCTTTTTAGAAAGAGAAAAAAAGCGTTTTGCTTGTTTTATCATTTTTAAAGTCTGTGTGGAAAGTTGAAGAGTAATTGAATTTATTTCCTAATTGCAACTCTTATTTTTCATTCTTGTGTTTCTTTAAGACTTTATATAAAACATTCTTCGTTTGCTTAAGATTCTTGTTGGTCTGCCTTTAGGGAGTGAAATATTATTTTTATGGAGTCAGCATATCCATTGTAGATGGTATGTAATTGGTTTCTAAGTATCTGGGTCACTCCACTGCTTTCTATGATCTTTACAGCAATCTCACAAGCTGAGTCACAGAGGCCAGAGCCTGAACACAGCTTTGTCGTCTCCTGTAGGGTTGAGCCCAATCCTTTTCAAATAAGTAATGAGCTACCAGGATGAGTAAGGGCAGTAGGATCAGGCCACTTAAGTCTAGACTACTTAGCTGTTGCTGTTTTGTTTTGTGTATGCAAAATTGTTTACTGACTGCTTTCAGTCAGGTTTTGGTATTTTTAGTTTTCAGATGCAGTGACCTACCCACATCCTTATAAAAAGAATGTGTATTGCAGTTTCTCTTGGTTTTTAGGTCTTCACTTTCCCAACATACAGGGGATTATCTTGAGTAGAATTCCTTCATTGCATTTTGATTATCTCCCCCTGCCCACAGATATCTAGAATAAATGGAATTCACTAATCGTCAGGTTCATCCATGACAGTTAATAAGGCCAGTGTTTTATAGTAGGTGTGAAATAATTCAAACCTGTATCTACTATAAAGCTTTGATTTAAAGAAGTGACTATATTTAAATATTTTATCAATATCCCAGTACCTCAGACTTTACACTTCTAAAATGCTACAGACTCATTAGTTTTGCTGTTTCTGAACAGTGTTTTTAGAGGGGATTAGGAGTTCTTTCAAAGATTTAGAATATTTCTAGAACTGAGAAAGCCCTTTGTGATCATGTTTTTACAAGTCGCTGTGGTATGGATGCCTGTTTAGATGGAAATGCTACAAGAAAGGCTGCCAAGTTTTTCTTTTAAACTTTGGCATGGAAACTCTGGCTAGTGCTATAAACTCTGTTCTTTCTGTGTTTAGAAATAATTTGCTTTCAAAATAAACTCACAGTTAAAGGAGCACTTTGTAAGCTTTCCACTGTGTCTGCTGAGAGTAGCTTTTAATAAATGTATATATTCCCCTGTGAATTTTATTGTCACTTAAAAAAAAACATGTATTGTAAATAGATATTTTGAATGTGGCACATTAAAATGATTAACAGAAATCACCTTTATCTCGTTCAAGAAAATTTATGTAATTTTGAGTTTTAGGATTTATAGCAGAATGCCTTTGGGTGTCTGTGTTAATCAGCAAAAATCTGTTTATTTTCAGGGTGACTAATACTGCATGGTAGATGGCACTATGCTTTGGTTTAAAACTCTGTCAATCTCTGGTATTGGTGACAGGTGGTATGTTACAGGAAAACTGGTGATATGTTACAGGAAAAAGCCTCAAGGAAAAAATTACGATTGGGTTTTTGGAATGACAATGCTGTGCCTGGCGTGCTCCTAGAAATTACACTAGGTGCTCTGTCTTCATACTAGTCTTTGGGAATAAAGGGAGCAGAGGCGCTTTCTCTTCAAATGGTCAAGCAGAACGTGCATACTTCACATTCTTCACCAAGTACGCTGCATTGTGCTGTTCTGTTAACTCAAGGTGGATTGTAGATAGTATGCGATAGCCCAGAAATTCAGTGCAGGGCTTGACCAAGGTGATTGCTCCCACTTTTATCTTTGCCATCAAAAAGCACAGGAAAAAAAAGTCAAGTTAATGTAAAACTTCACTTAACAAGCTTTGAGAGTGTTTGATGTAGGCTCTGAGATGTTGCAGCAGATGAAACTGTTGGTCTAGTTCTGTTTTAGTACAGAAAAGAAATAGGCT
The DNA here is from genome assembly GCF_003343035.1 of Apteryx rowi. Taxonomy (NCBI): domain Eukaryota; kingdom Metazoa; phylum Chordata; class Aves; order Apterygiformes; family Apterygidae; genus Apteryx; species Apteryx rowi. The sequence continues at coordinate 1,696,813 of NW_020451027.1, read as the reverse complement.
TTGTCAGGATTTCTAGATAACTTCAATGTGTCCAAATCAAATGAAGTCAGAAAGAAAATTTGGTTTCCCCTATTTGCCTGCTTCTCCTCCTCTAAGAAGAATACATTTGTGAAGTTCATAATAAGATGTTCGCTAAGGTAGGGCTATGGATGTTAAAGAAAAAAATATCTGAACACATTCCACAGATGTTTGAGGAACCACCAAGTGGGCCTAATGGTTTCTTTTTGTTTTACTTTGAGACAGGGAAATAGCAAGTAGAGAGAGATGACCTAAAAATAATCAAAAAAAAAAAATCTGAATCCTCCCTGCCTATTTAACAACAAGAAAAGATAGAAAATCTTGGATTTCTTTTTGGTTGTGTCAAATTGCTTTTTTGCGCTCATCTTCCCTCCTCCCTTCTCTTATATGCAGTTTTACCTAAGGCAGGATTATTTAATGTTGTTCTTCACTTGTATCAGGGAGATGACACAGATCTGAAAGAGCTGTCTTAAGAGACATCTCATCCCATCTTGACATAGATGTGTTCTGCCTGTCCAAAGAGCAAGTTTGTGGAAACGAGAACTTGCATAAAGTGAGCGCCTTCGCATGGAACTTGAGCTGCCTTGCAGAACTGTAGAGACCTCTTTACTGCTTTGGCATAACAGCTGACTAGCTCTGCAGTGTAATTAGTCAGTATGTAATATTAGCGGCTTGAATAAAGGTTTTTACAGAATGTATAATTCCTGAAAGGATATCGTAAGGGACATGTATGGTCCCTGAAGGGAAAGGAAGAACACTTCTCACATGTTGCTTTTGTCATGTGAGCTATATATTGAAAGCATTGCTAAAGGGAGGGGAAAAAAATCTTTAGTTTTGTAGTTTATTCTTGAAGCTTTAGATCATTCTCTGCTAGTTTATTCTTGTAGAACCATAGGGGTCAGACCTAGGAACAAGTTACTGTGAGGTAAATATCAAAGAGGTACTGAGAGAGATCTTGAATCATTTCATGTTTACTGTAGACGGAGAGCTCACACAGGAACTTGGCATTGGATCAGTTGACACATAGTTAATTATTACCTGCGATAAGTGTTCCTATATCTGAGCTTTTGGAAAGGTTATTAATTAAAAATAGAATGGACCCCCTATGAACAGCAGATAACTATTCACCCGTTGTGTTCACTTAGTCCCTCGCGCAGTTCACATGCTCGCTTGCTCGCTCGTTGTTACTGGGCTGGAGCAGCAGCTGGGAGCTGGTGTTCTTCGCCTGTATCTTCATCTGCCCAGCTGTTGATTCAGAAAGACAGAGTCATACTGGCATGCCAGTGGCTCTGAGGAAGGTGTTCACAGAAGTCCCTCAGGGGGTCTCTTATTTCRTTAGGAATATACATAATCCTGTAGTCTTTATCTGCATATAGCAGCTACTGCCTTCTTGGATGTGGTGCGGGTTACCCAACCCGCTGAGGACGCTGGTGTGCGCTGGGGGCCTCGTACAGGTCTGGCCGACCCCTGGTATTCTGAGCGTATCAGTTCTTGTGGGTTCACCGGGACCACTGGTTTCTGGATCCATACTCGGGAGATTTTCACGTGCTACCTCTCAGCTTGTGCCTTTTCTCCCTCTGCCTGCTGCTCTCTGGTACCTAGAGAGCGTTTTCATGCAAACTCGCCAAAAAGGGGCTTTTATTCAGGAGAACGAAAGCTTTCTGAATGTGAACTGAAACAGTTCTGAGAGGTAACTGCTGTCACTCATGTAAGAAGGGTGTTCCTCTGACCTAAACGTGGGCACAATTTTAAATTGTGTAGATTCACAGCTAAGCACGTGGAATATGCATCTTATTTTTGCACTTAGTTGCTAATCAGAGCACACAGAACAAGTACCTGCCTGGTCAAGGCCCAGGAAGAAATGAAGAGAGACTGCAGTGCCACAACTTCCTTTTTTTTCCCTGCAGAATATCTGGTGAATTCAATCCTGTCTTAGGATAAAATTGCATATAGGAGAAGGGAGGAGGGAAGATGAGGGAAAAAAAGCAAACAAATCTAAAGACTTGCTTTMTATTTATTGCATATATTTATATTTATTGCGTATGAGCACAGTTGAACTTTCTGATGTAATATTGATGGTGACTTTGTTAACAACATGAGTAAAAGCTATAATTAGCTCTATGTCCTCCTGAGGTGTGAAGAATACTGTTCAAATATGTCACATAAATTAGCCCTAGAAATTAACAGCTACGCTTTATCCACCAGCGTAGTGAAGCTTTCCCTCCAATCTCGATGAAAAAAACACTGCAGATCAGGCCATTTGCCCAGGCCTGAATTTGCAGTTTAAGTCCACGTGACAGCACATATGGACTCTTTAAGGACCTGGGAGAGCAACTGGCTGCGTTTGGCGAGGCAGTTAGGTATGTATGTATGGTGGGAATTAGTCCGGGGACCTGCTTCCCAGCTAGCTGGTTTTAGATGACTCCAGATCAGGAATGAAAAGGAAGATTCAACCAGGGAACGGTGCTTTAAGAGGAGACTGCCCTCCTGAGAGGGACCAAATGTTCCCAACTCGTTATTTAAAGGGAAGCGGAGTTGTTTCCTTTCGCTGGTGTTAATTGGGCAGTTGTCCCACCGCTGTGTTCTGCTGGGAAGTAAGGCACGGCTCAAGTAGTTGTGGCGTGCATTGATCTGTGGCAGGAGATACGACAAGCTTGCAGTGCGTGGATCGTGCACAGAGTTGTAATTTAGCCGTGTCCAGAGAGTGTGAAACACTCCAGTTTTCTTCAGTTTTGACACTTCTGTATCTCATAGCATATAAACTTTGGATTTGCATTTGAGATAAATTACTTCCCTGGCCTACTGAATGGAGATTTTAATGTGCATCATAATGTGAATTTTACAGTGTATTTTTATGACCATTTTGAGAAAATTCCTAAATATGAATATGACTGCATTTCCATTCAAATTGAGGGGATTCAAGCTTGATGATAAATGATTTGTGTTATTTGTAGTATATGTGGTTGTATATTTGTATTATGTGTTTATTATTCTCTAAATGTGCGGATCTAAAACCCATAAATATTAAAAGGGATGTAATTTATTTTAAGTAGCAAGATGGGGCATACTATTCCTGTGTTTTCCCCAAAAGTTTATATTGATTTAGCTAGTTTGATTTAAAAACTCATCTTGAGTCTAAAATTGTGGAGGAGGGAATAGAGATATGAAAGGAAAAAAATTATCTGTTTCATATAGATTCTTATCAAACAAGCTAGCTCATCTCTGCCTTTAATACAGAAGGAAGTAATCACGTTAGGTTTTATAGTCAGAATAGGGAAATCATGTTGTTTTCAAAAAAGATAAAACGAGGACTCTAAACAACAGGACTTTTATTGTACAGTAGTATTGTACAGAAGATAAAATAAGATAAATAATAAGATAAAATATAACCAGTAGTACATTTTAGTACATCCAACTAATGAACAACCTGCAAATAAGGTGGAAATATAAAACTGAAAAAATTAAATCACAATGTTTAGCAAATGAAAGTATATATGAAGCTGCAAGTCTGCCATCTGCTGCTCAGTATTTTTAACCAGTCTGAACTGTGTTCACAACTTAGTATTTTTTTAAATACTTTTAAAATACTGTTATGCTTCCGAATAGTGCTGTGTGTAAGTGCATGTGATAATCATGTGACAAGCTATTAGAAGCTTCGTTGGTATAATCAAGACAAAATCTCTGGAAATAACATCTGTGTTCTTTTCAGCCCTGGGTAGTAGTATTACTACAGACCCACAGTTAGTTTTTCCAAAAAAAATAAGATATTGATCCTCTGTCTTCCTTTTGATTATTATTATTAACATCCCCTTCTGACTACAAATCACTTGAGAGAAAAGGCAGGTTCCAGGTTACCCTCACATGTAATCCATGTGCTATATAAAGAACATCTTTCCCCTGTTTTCTGAGGCTTGGTCTTACTCCAGAGAAATACAGTAAAATACAGTATGAAATGCCGTCACTAAGCTTGGGTGCTTTTGCACCTGCCGAAGTCCTCTGTCATGTGAAAGACGCTGCCTGCCTTTCGTCGTGTTTGGGAGGAGCGCCCAGGAAGGCCTGCTGCTTGTACCTAGAGCGTCGGAAAGGTCAACGCCTGTAGCCAGAGTGAGATTTTTAAAGTTTTGGTTTATATATTTAAATATAAATTGAGTACAAAGAATACATGAAACATCAACTGTACTCCTCAGTTTATTCATAGTCAGTGATGACCAAAGACCTGTAAGTATTAAATGGATGCATTCAGATACATGACAGTCACCTAGGCAAGTGTATTGATTGAGCTGAAACATATGACTGTGTATCTATTTTACACACAAAATGATTAAAAAAAMCCCTGAAACTAGGCCTCTGCATCACCATCAAACATCTAAAGTAGCCTGAGTTTTAAGCAGGCTGCGCAGCCAGCAGTTTCATTTTTGCGTCAGGAAATACTGCCTTGGTGATTCTGGAAGCACAAGGCTTCTTTCATTAGCTCAGCAGTGCACAGCAAATGCTCTCAGAAGGAATCAGAGTTCTTCATAAAATAGTCGTACTATTAAACACAGCTTTGCAACATACAAATAAAAAATCAGAATGTTTAAATACAGTATTCTTTCATACAGGACAAAGCTATGACTAGAATGTTTTATAATTAATTTTTTATGGTAAAAAATGTTAAGCTAAAGAAGTAAAAATTTGAGGGGAGGGAAGAGAAGAATGAAAGTATTAATGGCTGGCATAGGAAAAATCATATTTTTTCTGAAAGGTAGGTCTGACTTTTCTCTTCATGTATATTGCTTTCCTAGAAAAATCAGCATGTGATACCAAAATGCTATGAATAACATTTTGTTTGAATGGAAAAGATTTTGCTATAAATTTTTCCTCATTCAATCACTGTTGTGCTGAATGAGCAGAGACAGGGTTTTTTCCTAGTCTATCTATAGCTTATATTTAATAACTATGGCAACATCTGGTATCTCTTCATCATATACTAAAATCTATGAGCAGCTTTCACTCCAAGAGTATCTCTTCCCTGGAGTGAAGGCTTACCTACACAGGAATATTCAGGAAAATAAGTCTGAATCTAACGTGACAAACAGATATTTTCAAAACTCTTTATTTTCAAAGTTACTGATAGAGAATTGAGGTGATCCATTTGTTACTACATGTTTTTGTTACAAATTTTTGTTTATTTTTAAAGATATTCCTACTTCTAAAGTCTGTGGTTTGTTTCTGGAAGAAAGTGATACTCTGTTTAGAATTTTTGTCAGACATTTTCTTGCACTCTAAGACTTTGAGGTGCACATTTCTAAGGAAATAAAATGAATATATCAATCGAATTTGAGGAACTGTAGTGAACTTGGGTGAAGCTGTAAAGGAAGTCTTTCGTAGACTGCATACAATTTTTAAATTGGGTACATACTTTGCAGGCATAAACCAGGTGTGCTCCAGTGTACAGTTAAACATTGAATGTGAGCAATCTTGCCTGCTTATGCAGGTATATATTTCACTGGAAAATTAATAGATGCATCACAGAATACAAAGCAGTTTTCTTCTCTATGCCTTTTTTAAGGAGATTCCTTATCACCAGTGGAAGACAGACTTATAACCTTACAGGCATGTGTCTGAACCAACCAGAAAATGTTTTCATTCAAAAACAACAACAACAACAAAATAGAAACTCTGTACCACTGACTTTACTTTCTCAGAATTTGTCTTATTTTTGTTAAAGAACTGTCAACTAAATCATTTTCTGTGTTCTTGCAACTCTGCAGTGTTAGCTGCTGTTCAACACCCCACATTCCTGTAATAGCCTTCAGAAAGAGCTAACATGTACATTGGTATGTAGGTCTTTTTTTCCCCATGGAGTTCTGTGGAATTGAATGAGTACATTATTTGTAAGTTTAAATTAAATTTTTTTGAAGACTTTACATGAGCGCTGTTTCGGGACCCCAGCTGTAGTTCTTAGTCTGCAGCAGGGGTTTCTTGGAGCCCAATGTAGCCCTTATTGCTAACGAGGTGCTGGAAATCAGAAAAATGTCCCAGGCTCTAGTAACTGGTTAGGCAACTGTAGTTCATACGTATAAAGACTGCGCTATTAATATGTCTTATAGCAAAGTCTGTTCTTCAGCCACACAGAAAACGTAGCAGCCATCTCCTTTCTAAAGAGCCCAGTAAGCGCTCTCCCGATCGCAGCAGCGGGCACCTGGCGCCGTAGCCCGCCTCTTGCCGCAGCGGGCAAGAGCAGATGCCTGAGCAAGGGCAGAAGTTTCTTCGAGACTTTCCTCTGAACAAGCAATGAAATAAATTCCCCCTTTCCCTGAGAGGCTATTTTCACTTAATTTCATTCTCAAAGAATAATAAAGAGAGAGATAGTGTCTGATAGTTTACTGTAAAAATGCTAGCTTTGTCAAGCACAGAAGGGTTTATAGGACCAAATATTAAAGCTTGTAATTTTAAAAAGTCACATGAAAATATCCTTCTGGATTTCAGCATTAGTTTATAAACTGCAAGTGCTCCTGGTGTTATGTTAATTTCTAAAAATTAAACCATTAGGTCTTTTAATTTATTTTTTTCCTATCTAAGCTGCATGAAATGATGAATGAAAATAGCAGTAAATGGAGAAAATACACTGGATATTTGAAATTATTCAGTATTAATGACATGAAAAAAGTGGCTAAGGACACTTGCTTTTGTAAGTGTTGTTAGCTAGACATTATTGGGTTTTACTGCAAAGTGTTTTTTATACAAACTGATTTAAAAATTGTTTAATTATGTTTTCCTAATTTAACGTATAAGTAGAGGTTTGTGTCTTTTTGAGACTGGTGACATAACTCTGTGTGCCTGTTTGAGCCAGCTCAGGCCTGGAAGCTTGTTAGTCTTATTCAAACATATATTGATATTTCTGGATATGATGTCGTACTCAACCATATGGACTTAACAGCTCAGCTCAGTGATTATTTGGCCTCTGAACTCCTTTGCCACAACAGCCAACAAACCTACTGGTCTTTTTGTACCCATTACTGTAGCTCTTGTAGCTGAAACTGTTCCTCCTGCTACTACTGCCTAGCCTTATTTTTCTTCCCCGGTGATTTCCTTTGTTCATGGCACCAGTTGTGTCGACCTTTTCACCTGTTTTTTCCTCTGTGTTCAAATCCGACAACACCCACCCTTTGTCTCTCGTAGCCGTGTAACGGGACCACCAGAAATGCAGAATCCCTTCTGTAGGTACATTAAGTATATATTCGGTGTGGATAGATCTTCGGAGCTAAATCCTTCTTCTAACTGGCTGATGATTTTTGTTCTGCTTTAAAGACTTGTAAATTTGGGTAGATCTTCACAAGTGTGGCAAAAAGCACCTGCCTGACACAAAGGGTCTGAGTCAGATTAAGAATTTTTGCAGCAGAGTTTCTCATATGAAAAAGCTCAAAATGTTGTTGCCCAGCCTTGCAAAACAATGGACTTTACACTAATCTTTTTGTTGAAATGGCTAATCTGTTTTGACAGGCATCCATTTCTACCCATCCTGTGCCTCTCCACCCAGCCCCAAGTCATCGCACTTGAGCATATGAGCATTATGAAGCATTTCAGCTCAAATGGTTACAATATGGTCAAATTATAAGTATTCGATAGTTGGTGTTATGGAATATATGCCTGTGCTTGCATTACTTATTTTCTAAGTAATCAGTAGAGAGGAGAATGGAAACTAGATGTGATACAGAAACATATGCTGAATGCTGTGTAACCCATCTTTTTGCAGTTAAGGCTTGTATCTTGACATAAATTTATCTTTTTTGTAGAGCAACTACATGGTGTTCATGGCAGAACTGTTCTGGTGGTTTGAAGTGGTGAAGCCATCATTTGTACAACCTCGTGTTGTTGGGCATCCCCAAGGTAATTATATTAAGAATTATTTTTAATATGCATGTTTTTAATATGTATATGTTCAAATTGCCATTGTGTTCACAAATATAGTGTACATTTCAGTTAACAGGATTTGGCTGTGTACCACCCCCTCAAAGAAGGAGAAACATACTTTTTCTTCGTATTAATCTTCATCACATCTCATAAATCATAAGTAGATTTTGTTGTTTATTACAAAAAAAATCATTTGGGTTGTTGTGGCATAATCACTTGCAGATCTTCGTAACCTAGACAAGCCTAGACTCCATTTATGCCCATGCAGCCATTGCAAATGTAATAAGGAGCCAAGAACAAAATTTAGCCTGAGGAACTTGTATTGCTGATAAGAAGGTACCAAGAGAAAGGATCATAAATTTGGGGAAAGTGGGCAAATAGTCAACTGCAGGCTTGCATTTTGCATCTGGGTGCAAAGGCAATCTTTTGTCAGAAAATTCTCAAATTTAAAAATCCACCTCTCAAGTAGATTTTGAGATCTGTTAGTGAGTGCAGAGTCATGGTAACTCAAACATTCATACAGTAATGCCATGACTATCTCTCTGAGAGCTAGGAAGATATTTCCATTGTGTGGGTTTTTACACCTTTTTTTTTCTATTCATGTGCTTTATAACACGCAAACTAGCTGATTTAAAACTTTTTAACATTTCTGACTAATTTAAGATACTGTTAACTAATTTAGCATATGACCAAAATAATACTTTCTAGCTGAAAAGTTGGTTTAAGGGTTTGGGCAAAAAAAGATTTTAATCAGAAAATTTTCTTTCAAAAAAAATCTTGTACACTTTTAATTTTGTGGCTCTCTTTCACTATATTATTTATTATTTCTTCCCTTGTCTTCTCTAGTCCTTTTTTCATTCTCCATTCCCTTAATCAGTGACAATAACGGAACTTTTGATAAGTCAAGCTGAAAGGAAGTGACTTTTTAAAATTAAAAAATAGAACCAATGAAAATTCTTAAAATCTTTGGAAATTATTACTTCAGATTATTTCAGACAGCTTTTCTAATTTAGATTTTAACTGAATACTAAACTATGATAATTTGAGCTCTGTTCTTCCTGGCAGCTGAACCTATAAAAGATGCATCTTCTGCTCACAGTTTGAATGCTAACAGAAGAAATTATATGGATGGTCCTTGTGGTTCTGACTTCGTAGCCAGGTAATGTCAGAGAATCATTGGTATTGTTTCACAGTCTTCTCCCTTCTATTCAGAATCAAAAACGGTTTTTATTTAATTTTGATGCCTTTTTGTCATATTCAAGGATTGAATTACCAAATATAATAACTAGAATTTGGGGAGAGCAGAGCAGAGTTCAGCTACTCCCTGTCCTGTTCTGCTGCATGGCAAGCAATCTACAGTTAATGCTCGCCACCTGGACAGCACTCTCTTGTCTTACCRGTTTCAAAAATAACACTTACCACTCAGCAGAGAAGTACCACATGGCCTCTTTGTCCCCCTGAGTTTTAATGTGGGGCTGCTGAGCATTGTGGTCAAGGAAAATACCCTGTTCAGGATCCCCACTGTAGCCACCCTAAGTCACTCAACATTCAACAAACACAAAGGCAAATACAAAACATGGGTTTATGCTACTGCAGTAAAATTTAGGACTCTTCTAGGCGGATACACAAAAAAAAAATTTTTTTTAATGCCTTTTAGCTACTCGTGCTTTATTTTAGCTTCAAGAGGTTCTCTTTATTTTATGCAACTAAAAACTTGACAGAATTGTTTTACAGCTTGGTGAGGTAGGGTTGAAGCCTTCTCCTGACCTGCCTAGCTGTGTTGTRTTCTCTGATCAGGATATTGATCTGAAGACAGGCTTGTATTTGTATATCCACTTTCTCCTGGAGGATTTCACTGAAAGCCCAAACTTCTGTAAAATTTGCTGCATTCTGTTAAATGTAATAATGTATCAAGATACCAGTTTGATTCTTGACATATAAACATGCTGTAGAAGCACTAAGAATGGCTTGGTACTTAGAGTACAAGTTAATTGTTACCCACTATGTATAGAATTGTTCCTGCAGTCCCTCCTAAATCCCTAGGAGGATTTTAAATTTCAGGATATCACTCCTATAACATAAATTGAAAATCTCATTTGAATTTTGAAGGTGCAGGTCTAATAGTTCTGGCTAGAACCAGTTGTGGTTGTAATAGCTGTGCACTAGCCACATTTGGGGGTCATGGACCAGCTTTCCTTTAATGATCCGATGTTGTATAGTCTTCAGGATACTTATTTACATAAAGGAATTGAATTTATTGCCACTTGATTGGACTCATTAGCAGAGACTGCTGATCAACAAAACCAGGAGCAAACATAAATTCAAACCTACTTGTGATATGTAGAATCAGAGCTGTAGTCTCTCAGGATTAGGATTAGGAGTGTGTCAGAGGCAAATATATCTAAGTTTTGCTGACAGCTACAGTGGTCATTAACCAAAAGTGGCTGTCTGAGACTTAAGTGGCTAAAAGTAGCCTAGGAAATATGTGGAGGGAATCGCCAGCAATGGGAGAAGGACCAAAATGTGCTTTTATGATAGTGTTACCCAGAGACAGCCTAGCACACAAACCTGCTGCCACTCACATCCTTGACTCTGGATATGTAGCCTTCAAGCCATCAAATGCATGGCTTGGTTGCAAATCCAACACCTTCCAGAATTATGACATATGTTACTGAATATTACAGTCTCAGAATGTGCTACCATGTTTTAAAAATTTATTTGGTTTTACTGTTTGAAATGTTTTTTGTAATATGGTAATTTCAAAGTTATTTAAATGTAGGCATTCAAAGCAGTGGAATGTCTGCTTCAGGAAAAAAACCTCATGAAATACTAGCGCTTGGCGAGTGAAAAGCTGGAGGGAAGAACTACAAAATTTTATTCTAGTTGTAGTGCACCAAGATATCAAAACGACAGTATACTCCTGGTATTAAGAAACTGATATCCAGTAAGAAGTTTAGTTTCTTAACACAACAGAAGAAATTGTTGTCTGGAGAAGCTGTAGTCAAATACTGAGTATGAATTTTTCAGATGAGAAGCCATTGTTATTGTAAGTTAAAGTTTGTTCTGTGTATGTGAAACCAAAAGAGTTTTTTTCTGAATTTGTGGTTAAGTTTCCAAAAGTTGTAAACAAAATGAACTAAGATAACAGCAGACAAACTACTGAGTGATGGTCTCAATCTGGCATGATTATGTTGGCACTTAATATCATGAAGGTCAAATAAGGTAAAATAAATACTTTTGATGTGACGAACTTCCCAACTATTGTGAGTGTCAAGGATCCAGAGCATCTGCTTTACTAAATACGTTTTGCTTTATTTGCATTTTTTGTAAATATATATAAAACATTATTTTTAGTATTACAGTTTTGGAAGCAGTATAAAATGTTCTGTTTCCCTTGTGTTTTCTAGCTGATCATACAGCTAATAGGCAGAAATTGCATGTTAGCCCTTCTTTAATCTTTCATTTAACAGGGAAAAGAAAGCCTTCCAGTGACCTGACTGGAGCATAGTAGATGGGGGTGTGTGTGTGGAATTAGCATCATGTTATATTTATAATTTGGGGCCAAAGATTTATTGATTTGTGTATGACCTGACACAGAGGAGAAGGATAAAATGATTTTGAATCTCTTTTTCTTTGTGTGAATCTGGAGTGTTTCCCATGTAGACAATTAAGTTGTATTAGGGTAAAATGCAAGGAGAACAAGAAACGCACTAGTTTCTGATGTCGCTTTTGAAAGGGGGGTCCCAAAGTCATTTGCACATTGCAAGGCTTTGCAAGCAGTCACTAAAGGATTTGTGGCTGTGCCTATCATACACAGCAAAGAAAGCATTGCAGTGAAGGACACTATTTGTATGTGGCTCACAACCTGACGTTCCCCTGGTAGAGTCCTTAATGAACAAAACTTCAGTGACTTTAGAAGACTTTTAGAAGTTCTGTAAAGGTAGTAAATTACACGTCCATTATATTTCAAAGCAAAAAAGAATCCTGAGCTCTGTGCCATGCTAATGTGGTAGTAATCACTGTGGCAAAGAGTCTCTTTGAATAGAAATAAAGTTATTAGATGAATATTGGACAACAACACAAGAAAAGTCAATCTGTAGCCTTGAATGACTGAAAAGAATTCCCACAACTGAAGCTGTTAGCAATGAATTTATCCCTGCTCTGAGAAATGCTGTGAGTGACATAAAATCTTTTTCATCCAAATAGATTTTGCTTTTATCTAAATGGGTACATTGTCTATGCAGATGATTTTGATCTCCAAACTGAGGAGGGACGGATTGGAAGTTTTAAGATAACCTATCTGAATTCCATTCATGAACACTCACAAAGGCCTTTACATTTCTTAGCACTGTTACCGTTCCAATTTTAACCATCRTGTCTGTAAGCTGCCACAAGCTGATTTGTAATACTGCTTATGTTTCATGCGACATGTTCAGAGATGTAGTAAAAATCATTGTGAACCCTTTGCGCTAGCTCATCACAGTGCTTGTTTTAGTGTCCCTACAAGGGACGGGTATGGCTTTGTTCTGCAGTGCTGTGAAAACAACCAGTGAGTAATAGAAAGAGCTATATCTGTCCTCATAAACCAGTGTACTTTGTACGACTTGATGATGCTTCGCTGCATGGTATGACAAAGCAGGCCTGAGAGGTTACCTCGGAGGCTAGAAATCCAGCGCAGGGGCTGCCTTCAGCCTGCCCCGGCCGCGGGAGGCCGCCGTCCTGGCCTTCCTCTTGTCCTGACCGCGCGCTCCTGCCCCTCCGGCGCCCGCCTGGGCTGCGTCACTGCAGCATGCAGACAGAGGAAACCAGCCCCGTCGGAAAAAGTGAATGCTCTCCCGCTGGCGTGGCGCGTTGGGATGACTCAGAGCAGAATCGCTTGGAGAGCCAGCTCCAGTGCGGAGCAGGGAGTTACAGCACTTACAAGGTCTTAGGTTGCCATGGAACTGCAGTCGTGGTGCCAAAATTAGTCTTTTCTCGAGTGGAAATGAAGCGTATGGTTTTTTTTATTTTCACAGGCTGTGGGATGGAATTTTGAATGGATGCTTTTCTTGTAAGATAACTTATAGACGTTGCACCTGTGATTTAAGAATTTTAGCAGAAATCTCAAATACTGTTTAAAACATTTATCTATTGTGTAGTATTATTAATGCAAAAAAATTAGGAGTTTATGAGAAACTTTATTTGAAATATTTTAATAGGTACTTATGGAAGATGCTTTTGTACACTGTAAAACAATGTTTTCTTTAAATTGACATGAATATCCTTCCCACAAATACTCTTTAGAAACTTTTCCAGAGCATACAGTACAGCATACACTATAAAAGCACTAAACAAGTATTTTGAAGGTTAACGACTGAAAAAAGGGGTGACAGTGTTTGGGAGTGCGCTCTTCAACTCCGAGAACAAAATTCCAAACATGAAAGGATTTAATCCAGCATGTTTTGAAGTGTGGCTACTTGAAAAGTATTTTTACATACAAATGCATGTGTCTTTATGCATGTATCTTTGTTGTTCTGATCTTGAAGAACCACCTCGATTCACTCACTGAATTATGGAAACCTCTTCAGAACTAAAACAGCTAGTCTTTACAGACTTTCTTTGAACCAAAAAAACAGTATCTGTTGTAAGTAGAAACAGAGCAAACCTTTGTAATTAGTCTTTTAGTAGTGGATATATTTGTTTTATTTATAAAGTCTTGTTTATCACAAAATCTCCTTTATCCGTTTCCAGTGCATATTGCAGTTCAGACACAAATTAAAAGTTTTTCAGACTAAGCAATTGAAGAGAGAGATGCATGAAGAGCTTGTGATATTAGCTGCAGTCACTCAGTTTTGTGGGCAGTAGGAACCATCTAATTTTGTTCATATTTATGTTTATTTTGTTGCCAAAATCAAGCCTAAAAATGAGACTGTTCCAATAATAGCCTTTTCATGAAATAAGTGAAGAGACAAGCGTGTCCGTTTGTGAAACAGACATCCSTACTTGACTTTTTGTTTCTATTTGTATTGTGTCTAGTTAAAGGTAATAAAACTGTTTTTTAGTTAATGAATTAATATTTTATGAAGAGAATTCCTCCTCACTCTCTGCCCTTTCACAAAAAGTAAATCTGTTTTTGTGTTGGCCCAGGATACAAAGTCTGGTTGCCCTTTTGTAATGTGGCTTTTGATGTATTACTTTTTAGTTAATGTCTCTTGCTTTATAGATTGGAAAGTCCAACTTATGCACCATCCCATCAACTGCATACACCCCAGCAGCCTTATTCGTCTGTTCCAGGTAATAACTTGCAAATGGGTGGAAGGGGAAATGAGACAAGGTGTTTTCTTCTGAGTAAATATTTTTATTGCTATAATTTCTTCTAACATTATTCATGCAGAAATCACTGGGAGAGCCATACATGAAAGGCAGAAGAATGAGTTCTATAACTTAGAAAATGTACAAATGTGAAATTTGTGTTTGTACCTCTTATATTGTATATATTTTTTCTGTTTTGATTGTGTGGAACATGGCTTACAACAATTATTTGTAGCATAACATATTTATTCAGTAGTAAATTATTTGAGGGATGATGGATATAATATATGTAGAGGATAAAATTCATTTACTCAGTTGCTCAACTTTTATTCTCAGTATAAAAGCAGTGAGTTAAAATTAAACTTATTTGCCATTGCAGTGTTCTAAATAGCGGAACAAACTAATTTATTAAACCAACAGAAGATGATGTTAAAAATTTTTTTTAATGTTAGTTACCTTGGGTTCTGTTTTAATTTCACTTAGGAGTCATCAGAAGGTCCTCATCAATGTCTTATGTGGATGGGTATGTAGGAACATGGCCGAAAGAGAAAAGGTAAGTAGTCCTATCATAAGATTTGGTTAAAAAATAATTATGTGCTGGTCATAAACATTAATAAACTCTGTACTGTTTGGAATTCTTTAACATGAGTTCTTGTTAAGCAACCAAGAAAATGAAGTAGAGAAGGAAAGGAAAAACTATATCATGGATTAAAAACTCAATAGTACAAAACAAACTCTAGAAATAAATGGTTTTTTATATTTAAATGAGATGTTCTTGCTCTGGATATCTGAATAGTTGGTATTAAATATGCTCACATTTAAACATCAAAATCAAATAGAAGTGGTAAGAGTCACTGCGCTAATGAGCTAAGTATGATTAAAATTGTATTATTTTGTGGATTATAAGAACTGTCAGGTTAGATGATTTGCTTTTCAATTAGACCATTCACAAACTGTTAGATGGAAAGTAAATTTAAACTGGTAAGAGTTATAGTGATGGGTTATTCAGTAAGTGCAAATTGCGTGCCTTTTCTCACGTTCCTTCTGATCTAGTATGGCAATTCGTATATTCCTAAAGTGTCCTGAGTTTATCCCAAAGTAATAAAAAAAAAATTGGCTGGCTCTAAAGAAAATGTTGTTATATTCTATTTAATTGTGCATTTTAATCTGTTGTATTTGCATATGAAGCTAGTCAAAATGCAGTACACATAGCAATTGATTTAATATTACAGCTTTAAAATCATTTTAAATTTGTGAATATTTTATTATTAACCTTGAGTTTCTCAGTTATTTTCTTTATTCTAATCTGAATTAGGTCATCATTACATGGAGTTTCATTTGACATTTCTTTTGACAAAGAAAAAAGCATTCCAGTATCTACTCCAAACAGAGGAATTACTAGATCTGTGAGCAATGAAGGCCTTACACTAAATATCAACCGCATGCCCAAACATATTAGAAAAAATCTATCCTTCAAGCCAGTAAATGGAGAAGAGGAAAATCAAGATATTGAAGAAGAAAAGGACATGATATCTCATAAAGACACAAAGGCCATCACCACAAATCAAAGAAATGCCAATGAGAGCAGCCACTACAGGTTTCCAAATGGAGCTCTGCAAAACAGAGCAGTTCTGGATGATTTTGGCAATCAGATTGAGACACCAAGCATTGAAGAGGCTTTGCAGATAATTCATGACACTCAAAAATCTCCCAGAGTTATCCAGCAAGACCAAATCACAAATGGTTTTTTTCTTCACAGTCAGGAAATGAGTATCTTAAATTCAAATATTAAACCAAATCAGTCTACCCCTGATATTGTTACAGATACGAAAGGTGCTCTGAGCCCTGTGACTGACAATACAGAAGTAGATACTGGAATACATGTTCCATCAGAAGATATTCCAGAGACTATGGATGAGGATTCTTCTTTGAGAGATTATACTGTAAGCATGGACTCTGACATGGAAGAACCATCTAAATTTCTTCAGGATTATGACATACGAGGTAGCAATCACAGAGATCAACTAAGTCCCTGTCCCAGCTCAGTAAGCACCAAATCACAGGCAGGTAGCAGTGCTTCTTCAAGCTCAGGGGTTAAAATGACTAGCTTTGCAGAGCAGAAATTCAGGAAGTTGAATCACACAGATAGTAGGAGCAGTGGAAGCAGTTCGCAGAAAACCACACCAGAAGGGTCTGAGCTGAATATTCCTCATGTGGTTGCTTGGGCTCATATTCCTGAGGAAACATCTGTTCCTCAAGGAAGAGACACTACACAGTTACTGGCTTCTGAAATGGTACATCTTAGGATGAAATTAGAGGAAAAGAGGCGAGCCATTGAAGCACAGAAGAAGAAAGTTGAAGCTGCATTCACTAAGCAGCGGCAGAAAATGGGAAGAACAGCTTTTCTTAATGTTGTGAAAAAGAAAGGTGATGGAGTATCACCTCTTCGAGAAGAAGCAGCAGGAGCTGAAGATGAGAAGGTATTCACTGATAGTAATCGATTGAAAGAAAAAGAAACTCAAAAAACAGATGAACAAAGTAATAAGACTTCAGAAGTAATAAAAGAAAACCCTGAAAGTGCTCACAACAAATGGTTAAAGTCTCCTGCTACTCCTATGGATGCTGAAAAGCAATGGAATTTAGCAAGCCCCTCAGAAGAAAATTTTAATGAAGGAGACATCTTAGAGTATACAAAATCTATTGAAAAACTAAATTCTTCCCTACACTTCCTACAACAAGAAATGCAACGTCTATCCCTTCAACAAGAGATGTTGATGCAAATGAGAGAACAGCAGGCTTGGGTTATTTCTCCTCCTCAGCCTTCTCCTCAGAAGCAGATTCGGGAGTTTAAATCTTCCTCAAGGCAAATGGGAACTCCATCTCCCATTGCATCTTTTGCACAGGATTCTCCTCGCTCTACACATCAATCCCCACAGTCTTCTAACAGGAAGAATGCTTCTTTTCCCGTTAAAATGCAAAGGACTCCTAGGCCAAATGAATTAAAAATAACGCCTTTAAATCGTACCTTGACTGCCCCACGGTCTGTGGATAGCCTTCCTCGTTTGAGAAGATTTTCTCCAAGTCAGGTTCCCATTCAGACTAGATCATTTGTTTGCTTTGGAGATGATGGTGAACACATAGATGAACCTCAGTTAAAGGGAAATCTTTTGAAGGAAGTCAAGTCTACAGAGGAAGTAGCAAAAGAAGGACCAAAAATTTTGAAACAGTGTGAACAGAAGTTGGAAGAAAAGATTAAGCCTCTTGAATCGAATGTTTCTGAAGTATTATCTCAGCCCATTACAGAAACTGTCTGCCTCACCCCAAATGAAGATCAGCTAAGTCAACCAGTTTTACCAACAACAGCTCCCAAAACAGTTAACTTAATTGAAGTTTCCCTATCAGATTTGAAGCCACCAGAAAAAGCTGAAGTATCTGTTGAGAAATACGAAGGTGAGAGTGATAGAGAACAATTTGAGGATGACCAGAAAGTGTGTTGTGGATTCTTTTTTAAGGTAAGAAAACTAAGTGGATATTTGTTTGCTACACAGTTTTCTTTGAAAGGGAACTTCTTGCTTCAGATACGGYGTTTCAGTGATGACTTTCCATTGAAGTCAAAGCAGATGGTTCTGCGACTCAAAGTGTGAGCGTATCTTTTGCCCTTGTCATTGTAAGAGTGGTCAGATTTTACCACACTGCAGTTCCAAGTGTGCCAGAGCACCCCTTTCCATTCATAGCTGTGGAAGAGTGCTTGGGGGTTTTGATAAGGAAGATGCATGCTGAATGTAGATTTATTTTTAACAGAAGTGTTAGTGCCCTTAGTTAAACATGCTCATATCCTCTCCCTCACCCTCATCTCATCCCATCCCACCCCCAAATTTAAATGAAGGCTTGTAAAGTACCTCCAGCCTCTTTTATGTGTGCGTGTGTTGAATGTCTCTGAATTGCAATCTCTCCCTCTCCTGGCTAGCTGAGGGACTACATTCTTCTAAGACTCCCTTTTGAAGTTGGTAATTGAGAACACTCCCTATTGTCTTATTAAATAGTTACTTTTAGGCAGGCTTTGAACTATAACACACATTGTAAGAGTGTGGCATGGACACTGAACACCATCAAGATTTTGAATTTCCATCTTGGAGTACCTCAAAATCTTGCATCTGAGATGTGCCCTGCTTGTCTGAGAGTGTTCCTCAGTGGTAACAAAACACCTGGCTTGATCAGCCCAAGTTATTTTCATATGTTGCATAGTTACTGCTTTTTGTGATGAGTTACCTCCGTGTCCAGACATGTGGAATCTTCTGAAGCTGAATATAGGAGTTTGCACAGTGTGGGATCTGATTCTGAACTAGAATATTTCACCTAGCTAGTTTTCATATCAATGTTAACTTTTATGTTTGACTTAGGAAAGAAAAATTCCTTTATGAAAAGTTTTAATAGTTTTAACAGAAATCTTGTAAAATAAGCTTATTTCAAATACTGCAGAAGTATGTTAGGATATTGCAACCCAGTCTACAGAATGAAGCTTCTAATGACTTAGGATCATCAGTTGCTGAATTCAGAGATCTTAATATTTTGGGGTCCTTTTCCTTCAAATACTGTTGCTGCTAGGATGATCAAAAGGCAGAAAATGATATGGCAATGAAACGAGCAGCGTTACTGGAGAAGCGTTTGAGAAGAGAAAGAGAGACTCTGCTTCGAAAGCAGCAGCTGGAAGCAGAGCTAGAGCATAAGAAGGAAGAAACAAGGTAAAACTAACCACATGCACTGATCCAAATGATCAGTAACAGTGAACATACAAATGTCTGCTTTAGTTAAGATTGTAACTTTCATGTCAAAAATTGCAGTCAGTCTTAATATCCAAGATTATCATTAATCCTAGAACCAGATGTGCTAAGGAGCCCAGCTGAGGACCCATGCCAGCGGTCCTGTGAAATCAGCAGGTGGCATCAGCCTGTTGCTCAGACTCCACATGAGCCCTGAGTGAAGCTCCTCGGAGCATTACTGATCCCTGTGCTTCATATTCTGAGGGAGAACTTATCACTTTGGGCTTCTTCCTGCACAAATATACAGTACCTACTCAGCTAATAAACATGGTATTGATTTTTCTAGTAACACCACCCCAAAGAGTTTAAACTATTTGAAATTTGTAAAAGAGTAAGTTCCTCTTACTGATGTCTGAGAACTGTAAAGTTCCAAAAATCTAATGCCTACTGGTAATGTGATAGTTAGAACTGTTGACTTGGAAAGTTTCTACTACTGAATTCATTTGTTGATCTTTTTAGACGCAAAACAGAAGAAGAACGTCAGAAGAAGGAGGATGAACGAGCACGGAGAGAATTCATTAAGCAAGAATATATGAGAAGGAAACAACTAAAGCTTATGGAAGAAATGGATATAGTCATAAAGCCACGTTCCCTCTCAACCAAACAAAAAAAGCCACGTCCAAAATCTATTCATAGAGACCATATTGAATCACCTAAAACACCAGTCAAAGGTCCACCAGGTAACAAATATTAATGTGGAAAGAGTCTGTTCATGCTAAAACACCAGCTTGTTTTTTGGTACTAACAAGCACATGCATTTAATAGTGTCTTGTGCTAAACTGAAGCTGCATGTGACCAAATTGGAAAGCAAAATTTGCAAATAGAAATGAAAAGATGAATGTCACTTACCTGTTATGCATGCATGCATATATGAACATGCAAAAAGCTTAACTGTGTGAAAACCTAGCAGAAGCACGAACATATGTGACTTAAGTTTCATAGACACTCATGTATTCTTCCCAGTCACTAATCTCTTCTTACACCTGTAGAGCTAAGAATGAATAACACTTGAGAGATAAGACATTGATAAATAAAATGGTGACTATAAGGTAAGAGTACTTAAGCTCCTGTGTAATACAGACAGAATTAGAATAGAAAAGTTACCTTTATACTTTTGTGTCTTTTATTCTATTTCACTCACTCACCTACTGCATGTATAGTTAAGAGCCTAGCAGCAGTAATCTGGAAAAATTTAGCATTCAGTTAGATATGAAATAGCTGTGTATTGATTGGAAGAAGTATTGCCAATTCACAATTAGAAAAAAGTAACCAGACTGCTCACTGATCCCTTCTGTTACGGCATCATATAGCCTTGTTATTTTGCTGTATTTCCTCTAGCTGCTTCCCTCTGTCTTCCAGTGTAATTTAAAATACTCCCTTGCTGCCTTCCCAGAATCTGTTCCAAGCTTTAAATTAAGTCCCTTATAATTAGCTCTATTTTATGGGGGCTTTTAAACTTTGTTTGCATTCTTTGATTTGCATAGTGTCCATATTTCTGTGTCCATGCCTCACATTAATGTTTAATCCCAGACTACCCCAGCTTGCTGCATTTGTTTAATTGGCTGGGTGTCTGCAAATGTTTACATGAAGTGCACCACATATGCATGCAGGTATATCATATATAGGAGTAAGAGTCTCATATAAAAGCTCTTACCAATTTTCTGATGCTGGTGTTGGGTCTAATGAACAGACTCTGCTATTTGCACAGGTTTTTATAAACTTTAACTTTGTTTTTATCCAGGTTCACAGCTTTATCGTGTTTTTTCAGTATCTAGTCTTTCATTGGCATCACTGAATACGGGGGACAGTGAGAGTGTGCAGTCAGGCAAGAGAACACCAAGGTAAAGCTACAGTAACCATTTAATTTAATAAAATTTGATAATCATCTACATAAAGCTAGCATGAATTTTAAAGAGGTAATGTGTGTATTTTGAACTCCAAGAGGAGATATGTTTTCCTGATCTAAGACATTGTTTCCACTGTAAGTCATTAGGAACTGAGCACAGTCATTTGTTTCACAAATTCTAGTGGGTAAACCAGTTGGGCAGCTATAAATGAGGTCAAAACAAAATGCTATTCACACARTCTTTTTAATTCACCTGCTTGCATTTAGGTCTCATCTTGTGGGTATTTTATTAACGCCTGAATGCAGCTACCTAACTTGTTTTTCCCTTTTTTAACATATCAGCTTCTTTGCTATTTTTTTTTTCCCCATAGCAGTGGTTCAGGAAACTGTTAAGTGCTTACTAGGACTTTGGCCTACTCCAAACAGCAGAATTTATTTATTTTATACCTGAAAATGAGATAACATTAAATACAATAAAACAAAACACAAGAAATTATAAAAGATAGAAATAACAGAATGTTCTTAATCTTACATACAAAATCTATATTATAATTCAGAGAAGAAAAACTGATTGTTTCCATATAATAAAATATATTCAGAGAAATACTAATTTTTGTATAAAAAGAAGGGAAGAGGGAAGAAAGCCAAACTAGGAAGAGGGATTTGATTAGGAGTATTATATGTTACTATATCACATGTCATGTTTTCATGGTTACTATGCATTACCCATCAACTCTGACAGCCCTGCAGCTGTTTTCAATTGGCCTTTCAATTTCCTTGATATCTTGAGAACTGATTTTCTGGTTATTACTTTAGAAACTAATAAAATGATTCAAATATGCTCACACCTCTTGGCATCTTTTAAAATGATCAGTTCTGATTGAGTGGGATTTATTATAGTTATATTAGCTATTAGAAGAGGCTTGATGTAGCTTTTCTAGACAGACATTACAGGAGATGACCCTTACCTATGTAGCTTTAGTTGTGCAGTGCTATACTATGCTTGTACTGAACCATCTTCCTATAGTTTCACATTTGACTTAGAGGTTTGATTTTTTTTTTTTAAACAATAAAATTCATTGAAAATTGCTGAGATTAAAAGAGTTGGAAGAATTTTCAGTAAATTTCCAAACCCACACTTTTGCCTTTTCCTCATGTCAGAATTTTCTTTTGATGATCATACTGAGTGAATTTCAGTGATACAAAAGGTGCAGAATATATTATAAATTGAACTTCCAGCTATTGCTGATTTTACTGGAAGTCATTTGGGTGTGCAGAGGAATGTCATTATAACATCACTTTCTTCCTTATTTCAGGCTAGCAGTGCTTTTCTTCTGACTCAGGAAAGCTTCCATTCCAAGATGAAAATTTGACTGGCTTTTGCAGTAGCCACAATAAAAGAACTTCAAATATCTTGTAATAATTTAAGAAAACATGATAGAATCTTATTTAGATCTTTCATAAGTGAAATTATTTATGTGTGAGGGGTCCGAAGAATTACAGCACTGAAGTTATTGCTTGTGAAAACAAAAATTAGAAAAAATTGGTTTGCTGTCTTAAATTTAGCAGTTCTCACTGACAATTGCTGTAATGATAAGTATAAATGAAAGAAATATTTACTTTGCATTCATCATCCTCTCAAGAACTGTCTTGCTCGCTATATGAGATGACATTGTTTTGCTAGTACAAATGTAAAAGTAGCCAGGTTTCTGCTTAGTGAGAATATTCCATTCCACATCCTAAAATACATTGTTAGAATTCTTTCYCTCAGATACAGACCAAAATTTATTGACATCAACCTCATCTAAATAACTTCTTGCATCACTCAAAATGCTTTATACAGAAGATGAACTCAGTTATCCATGAATTTCTTCTGTAAATATCGTGCATTTAGGTTTACAGTCTACAATTCAAATCACAATGTACTGCTTTAATACAGTCTGCTCTCTTTTCATGTTAGAAGGTTTCTTTGCTGAAAAAATGTGAAGTTTTTAAATAGATTCTCAATTTAATGTTTAGGTCTGAGTCTGTGGAAGGGTTCTTATCTCCAAGTCGCTGTGGTAGTCGTAATGGGGAAAAAGATTGGGAGAATGCATCTACAACTTCTTCAGTTGCCTCTGCTACAGAGTACACAGGTCAGTGGCAATAGATTTCAGAAAAGTACCTGCTGTTAGTGGCTCTGTGTATGAAAAGTTTCCACTTATCTGTATGTGGATGCCTAAAACTTGATTGAGAATGTTTCCTTAGAAATGTAACTTTAATCTCCTCTAACATAGATGTTAATAATACAGTTTTAAAATCCAGAATAAAAGTACTGATTCAGTAACACTTGTGGTATGTGAAATAGCCAGGATAAACTGCAGTTAGGCTGCAAAACAGCAAACAGGCTCCCAAGTAATTCTTTGTGTTTCAGTATTCTCTCTAGCAAGGCAAGAAGAGTTGAAATTTAATCTCAATTTAAAAAAGAATTACAAAAAATTTAGGGAGATTGAGTTTGATTGATGGGCCTGCATAACTCTGTCTGTGCTGGCAAATGTTTGTTTTGAAAATAATCTGATCTCCTTTCCACATTGCTGAAATGACTACAGTCTAGAAAGGCAAAGTGCTCATTCTGGAGATTAGAAAGTAACTGTTTTTAAAGCATGAAACTTCAGTCACTATGTGTCTGGTGCACTGCTTAATGCATCTCAAATTAAATTACAGAAGTGATAGCAAGACTCTGCCTGGATAGTCCTCTTGATTATTCTCAGGAAGGCCCATAATGCTGCAGATCTTCTTTAACTATTATTTTGTAGAATTTATTTTTAAATGGAGCAACATACAATTCTGAGGAATTCAACAGAAGGCTTTTTTCATGTTTTTTTGATATCTTCACATTGTCAGTCAGATTTCATGCAGCTTTTTTTTGTCTTCATTCTAGCCTTTTCTTCCCAAAGCATAGAGAATTTGAGATTTAATTTTAAATTTAATCAATAATGGCTTGTATGTTATGTTCCTTTCTAAGACTCAGAATTGGTGTTTATGTGCCTTCACCCCACTCCCCTCCCCACCAAGGTCTTGACACCAGTATGTGTATCTTCCCAGTATTAAAACAGTGATTTCTACTTCAACCAGATGAATCAAGCCTTTTGAGAGGTGGAATAACTTGGCAAGTGTCAGGCCAGATCTTTCATCCCTGTTTTGGGGTAAAACATTTCAAGGATTCTAAGGTAGACAGATTACAGTTACTCTAAGCACTGCATCAACTTGATTGTTATAAATGTCACCCCTGAAAAAGAGAAAGAATTTGCTCTTTCCTAGATGACTAAAATTTTATTTTAGAAACACAAAACATTTTGCTGTTCACAGAAAGGGTTCTGTGAGATGAGCTATGTTACCAAGACTGCCCAATAATGATGGTTCGATAATGAAAGATATTTTTAAGCAAAGCTGTTACTAGCTGAAAGGATCTCCGGTTTCATTGTTGACAATTGCATTGATAAATTTAGGTCTAATCATTCGATACAGAAATAACAAAGGAGTGGCAGTTTATTTGTTTGTGAAATTTGTGGTTTCTAGCCTAATTCTGTTCAATTCCTGGATTTATATTTTTATGCATGCAAAGTGCTTCACAGCATTTAAAATCACTCTGTGTTGATTTATTAACTTAGATAATTTGACATTCCTCTTCCATAGGACCAAAGCTCTTCAAAGAACCCAGTGCTAAATCCAATAAGTATATAATTCAGAATGCTCTGGCACATTGCTGCTTGGCTGGAAAAGTAAATGAAGGTCAAAAGAAAAAGATATTGGAGGTAAGGGTATTTTTTCCCTAAAAGCAAACACCTAAATCAAACCACAGTAAGATACTAGAAAGACATGCAAGTATAAATGGAAATAGTGAAAGGAATCTTCTTCTGAGGTTGTCATCTCTTACTAAAAGGCTTGAGTAACCTCTGTGACCTGTTTCCTCTGTAGACCAAATGATTCAATAGTACTGTAGAAACGATAGTTATCACATTACACTCACAGCAGGGGAAGCTGAAATAATTAATAGACATGTTAACTGATAGTTACTCCCTGCTTAATATGGCAACTTCAACATCAAGATTTTTATCATTTGTTCACAAAGTTGTTTTCCATAACATGAAAAATATCCATTTTATACATACCAATCCTTAAACTGGGACCGTTAGAACTAAAGCACAACTTTATACCACTTGAACTGAATAGATCCCAGCAGTAGGCTGCTATGCTCTGTGTTTACAAACAGAAAGGAGTGAAATACATACCTCATAGACTTTTCTGCTGTTTGTAAACAGCAGGACAAATTCAGGACTTACTGCCACAGAAAGGTGCTTTCCAGCCTTTTCTCTTAAGCTGGTACAAATGTTTTAAGGGTCAGAACTCAGGGACCCTTATGTTTCCATGCAAAAGGAATAGCCAGGAGTTTGAGGATGAGAAATGGGACTGTTCCTTTCATCAACTGTGACAAATCTGACAGATTAAATAGGTCAAAGAACACAGGTATTTAGAATCTGGATTTAATTCCTTTTCTGGAGCAAATTTCATGACAGTATTTCTGCCCCTTTGACTCTTCTAATTCTGGCTTCATGTCAGGATGCTGCCTTCTCTCTCTCTGCAGATGCTTTCCAAAAATGACAAGTGAGACACTGAGACAAACTCTTTCAGGTCCAGTGACTGGGAGTATAATAACCCCCAGAAATCCCAGGAAAGAACAGCTGCAAAAAGGTCATGCTAACTCCAGGATGCAGCATATTCACTTGGCTGAAGTTGTGTGTGTGTTCAGGGCACATGTCCCATAGAAGCTATATAGGGATGGAATAGAAATCTTTGAAAATTTCACCTTATAAAGAACCTTTGATAATACACTTCAACTGACTTTACAGTTTGACCAAACTTGAATGGATTCAGAGATGACAGAAAATGCTGGAGGAACATAACTGGAGGATCTTTTAGACATCTAGACATGTCTAAAGTTCCTATTCCAAAACTTAAAAGTATTAGACTTGTTTGATGAAATGGCTCTAACATTTTTTATTTGGGCAAAAAAAATCTTTTAGGATGTCTGTTCCTTAGGGACAACTAAACAGGTATAGCCGAAATTGTCTGAATAAGGTTTTGCCTGAGAAAGATASCTACCGTGTCAAAATTCAAATAGTTAAAGCGGAGCAAATTGTAATGATGGAAAATAAGGTCTTCTAATGGAAAGTGTTAGATATACTTATCAGCTCTGATAGAAAAAAAAACAAAAAAAAACAAAATGAAAATTCAAAAATTTTGTATGCTTTCTAACTGCAATGCAAAATTCATATTGTGAATCTTTTTTTTTTCTTTCTTTCTTTTAAAGGAAATGGAAAAATCCGATGCCAATAATTTCTTAATCTTGTTCCGGGATTCAGGCTGCCAGTTCAGATCCTTATATACATACTGCCCTGATACTGAAGAAATCAATAAATTGACGGGGATAGGTCCCAAATCTATCACAAAGAAAATGATAGAGGGACTGTATAAATACAACTCTGACAGGAAGCAGTTTAGCCACATACCTGCTAAAACTTTGTCTGCCAGTGTTGATGCAATTACCATTCACAGCCATTTGTGGCAAACCAAGAGACCAGTAACTCCTAAGAAACTTTTACCCACCAAGGCATAGTACATGGGAACAATTTTTGCTTCAGACAATTATGATAAACTTGCACTTCATCTTTACTGCCTATAGAAAATAGATTTCTAGTTGCCAACGAGACTCTTAAAACTGGACACCAAGTTCTATTATCATGCCCAACTGGAATGTAAACACAATATTTAGGAGTACAGAAGATTATCGCTTAGGTGATACTTACAACTGATTATGGAAATGTTTGACTCGTGTGGAGATTTTTATGTGCTAATACAATATATAGAGTATATTTGCTCTGTATTTTGATTGGATACACTGAAGCACTGAATGTTCATCTTTAGTGACTCAAACTACATATTTTTTTTACATCTGTTGCCTTATACGTTTGTATTTGTGCTTGTCTTGAAATATTTTTTCTTTCACTAAAGAAATACTTCTTAATATCCTCAATACCATTGAACTTTACATATTGGCTCTTATGGTGAAGACTAAATGGTAAGTTATATGTCACTGAAGAACAGCTGAATGGGTCTGTTCTGCAAGATCCTCATTGTATGCTGTAACAAAATCAAGATTCATTCCCCTGAATATTTCTAATTCCATTTCAATTAAATAATACTGGTTTGCTTATAGACTAAACAGTAAGGTAAAAATCTTTGAGCTGCCTAGAGAGAAGTATTCTTCAAATGAACTGATTAACAACTCAGGGTATAGTTAGATGATGCAGTTATTCCTGTTTTAATAAGTTACCATCTGTGATGTAATGATTGACCATGTGCTTGCTCATAATCCCATTAAAATACAAAGTAAAAAGATTTGGTGGACCTCTTAAACAGTTTAAGCAAGTGTGTATTATTTTGCATTGTTCCAGATAGAGTGAGTTTACGGTCAGTCACTGCTTCTCCACGGAAGGAATAGCAACTTACTAAAACATTCAGAGCTAGATCCCTGATGTCTGCCTGACAGAACACTAAAAAGATTCAGAAGAATCACATAATTCACTAAGTCACAGATCTTTCAGAAGTTGTTTCTAATTCCCATTGATTTTAAGATCTAGGCCACTATCTGTTCTTCCTGCCTTCAGATCTGCCATCTCAGACTTAAATCAATTTCTAGGGAATAGACATCTGATAAGAGTTTTCTGTATGTCTAAGTAAACGGCTTTCTTGACACGCTCTAACAGATGATGTCTTGTGATGCTTATTAGTTTTAAATACATATGGCAAAAAGCCTGAATGATATTTCAATAAATTTATAATATAACCATTTACAAAAATAAACTTGGAGCATATTTCAGTATTATTTACAAAGGGCTGCATTTTATTCCAAAACAGCGTTTGATTATTTTATAGTTCACTATTCTGTTTCAGTGTTTTTTTTCTAATTTGCTTTTAACATACAGCACTGTTCTGAAAAAAAACTACAAACTTGAAGCCTCCCCTAAATCTGTGGCTATTTTGTCAATGTACACCAGAGGATTAGTTGGGGGAAAAATCTCATTCTCAGGAAAAGACTTGAATGATTTGTGATTCTGTTCTGTTTCAGTGTTGTGACAACTACATAAACATAAGACAGTATTGTACTATTAAGTATCTAGTCCATTCTGCTTCATGGGGAGTAGAGACTAAAACTATGCTCATATTTCTCTCATTAAACTGCTTCGAGAGAAATAAAGCCTCACTACTATGATGTACTCATTTACTTATATAAAAGATGCACAGGAATGAGATGTCATTAAACAGTTTAGAACAGTACTTTTTTAAAATTATTATAAGGCCTTAGGCATCAATGCATCTGGGTTATAAACATTTTCTCAAAAATCCTGTCAGTTTTACTGTAATTTATGTTATATTTATGTATATTTGTTAAAACTGTAAAAGAAAAAAAGAAAAAACACTTTAAAATACATGTTTAATATGTATGTGGCTCAAAACTATTTGTGGTTAGCTGATTCCTACTGTTTGCATGTATGTGACCAGGATATGTAACTCTTATATTTCAAGTGTATACATATTGTGTATATAGTATATAAATAACATTAAAAAAAGGGGAAAGAGGGTTTGCACATTCTGCCTGTTAGACAGCTCCTACAAATACCATTGTAGGAACATCTTGAATAACCATATAAAACTGTGTATAATATACAGTGGTTCAAGAAACCAGATGGTTGGAATTAACTGATACACATATGGTGAATAACTTCAAAAGAAGTTTTATCATGGGAGGCTTTTTCTTTCTAAATCCTGTGCTATGATTTAACTGAAGATTTGCAACACCATCAAGACACACATCCATCTAATCAAAGTGAACTTAAATACATGATGGAGGGTTTCTTTGAATCATTTTAAATATATCTGAATGTATTATGAAATTTACATTTGTCAACAGGTTAAAGATCTGTGCAGGGTCTAAAAGTAGAATGTGAATAATGCAGTTGAAAAGTTCATTGCTCGCAGTATAAAGTTTTACTGAATGCAGGAAAAGTAAAACTAGATACACTTTTCCTTTTTAAGCCTGCAAATTTTCTAATTACAGTGGATCTTTGGTTGGGATCATGTTTAAAAAAAAAAAAAAAAAAAAAAGCTTTCCATAAAGGCCAGTATTTATCACTGACCTTACCAGAACACACTGGTGCTTTCATCAGGGGTATTATTATTGTTGCTACAACTGAATTGCCAAACTTTCATCTTAGTTTTTGGAGCAAAATTTCAGATTCTAACAGTCATGATAGCTACTGATTTTTTTTTATTATTATTATTTTAGTATGACTGTTAGTTTTTATTATTTGGCTGTTTAAAGCCAAATTCAGCTATTTAATTATGATTTAATGGGCACTGTTAAAAAATGTACAGTGTATTGTGTGCTTACTTGTCCACTTCTATGGAGCATAGCTTCCATATTTTTTCAAATGCTGTGCTGTAAATTGTCATTGCTACTTATGTGGTACAGTGTAGTTTTCTCCTTTCATTTAAATAAAAGCATGGCACCAAAAAGTACGTAATTTGTTCTCTTGTTTTCATCTAAATATAAACTGAAATTATAAAAAGTTTACCTATATATTTAAATGTTGTTTTTTCCTCACTGAATTTCAGCAACTTAGAAATTTTAGGGAATATGCAGAGTTTTTATTTCTCTTTTGGTTCCCCATTGTCTTTGTATTACTGTCTTTCACATAGAATTTAGGTTTCTGATATTATCAAGCGTAGGCTATTAAAGAATTAGGTTTCACATTTCATTCTTGAGGACAAAATGGAGTTACCCTTTTCTCTTCAAAAGTGAGTTTCACAGTTGCAAGCCAGCTGATAAACCCCTGTACTCTGGTTAGTTTCCATTGTTTCAAAACCATAGAAACTTACTGATCAATGTAAAAAGATTGCTTCAGATGGGCAGGTTTTCAAGAAGGACTGTTATCTTCAAGACAGCTAATAAAGAATAAGACCTTTTGTGAAATAAACTGTGGTGCAATCTTGAACAAAAACAGTATCCAAAAAATAAGGTCTCTCTTCCAGATATGTAAATTAGCAAATTTTTCCTGTCCAAATTATGCCTTTTTTTGATTTTTGTGTTGTCCCGCCAGGTTGCAGAGCAAGAGCAAGCACTGCTGGTGAAAGAGGACATGACRTCACTACAGTGTCAACAGCCAGAATGAATTCTTGGGCTAGCTCAAGCAGATAGAGAATCACTAAAGTTTAGAGCTACTCAAAGGACAGATTCAATACTACAGTACCTCTGACATTAGGGCTTTTAGTACTGAATTGAAAATTAATGCAGCTGAAAATTAATAGCCTTCCCTCTTCCCTTAAAAAAGTGCCAGATCAATCAGTTCCTTGTACGGCATCACATCCAGGCTGACACAAGCAAAGAATGATGCTGGAACATGAACAGAAATTGCACCCAGTAAAGCTATTTTTCCAGTGGCAAGTCTAGCTCAAAATTTTCATCTAAAAACAGACTTTGTACAGACAGGTTTTAGAACAGATTTTATTTCTTTTGTTCTTCTGTAAGTAACACTGCACTGGCAAACTTCAGATCATACCCTGGCTAATTTAACAGACTATGGCTGTACTGTGTGTCTAAATTTGTACAGAATTTGTGAAGCAAAATTTGTCCTGCTACCAGAGATCTGGTATTAACACCTGTAGAATAATAATCTTGGATACACTTGGAACCTAAGCTCTTGGATCAAGCAGCACAAAAAGGTGATGTAAAAAAAAAGCTTTGTTTCTCAAATCCAGATGTGCTGATCAGGTGTAGACTTCAGATATCTTTTCCCAACATCTTGGGAAAAAAAAAGTTACAGCTTTGCAAAAGCTAAACCTTCATCTACTTATATYTTTTCAAATAGCAAATTAGCATTTCTTTGCTACCTTGTTACTATTTTAATGAGCTGAATAAGCAGTTTGAAGAATTGTGGCTATAAAGACCAACCTTGAGAGCCACAGCCCTTTCCAGCTGACAGCTTATGTTTAGTTGTCTACGCTCTTCAAACCCCCAAATTCTACTTAATTAAAAAAATATATATCTTTTTCAGATTTGGGTGTCAGAAGAATTCAGTATTTTAAATATGCATATTATCTTTGTTCTTTCACAAGCAATTTTTTTAAAGAAAACTAGTCCATTTAGAAAAAAGATGTGAAGTGTGTGTACATATATACATATGCATGCCAAACAGAGCCTTTCAGACTTACTTGCTTACACACAGCAGTATAAAGGAATACAGTTTATTTAAAGAATCTTGGCAAATACAATCAAATGGCATAATGAAGCTACTCTTGCTTATTGCTTCTAGTAAGAAAGAAAAGCAGCTACATTTCTGCTTTCTAGAGAATTATACTACATTAAATTGCTATAGGTATACGCTCAGAACTACTGGCCTTCCTAAGAGGCAGGGAAGTAATCTAAACACATACATTTAAGAGCTCAACAMAAACTTTTTAGGAGATGGAGCTTGTAACACCAGGCTTTTTACCAATTTTAAATTCAAGGATAATGCTGATGGGCTCTAGACTGGAAAAGCTAATAAAAACCATAGGATTTCAAGAAAGGACAGAAATTTGTAGAGTAAATTTAAGCATTCCACTGAGAAATGTTATTTAAAACCTTCCTCAGCCTCTTATTAAACAACTGGAGGTTAAAAGTGCTTAGGAATAAGTAATACATTATCCTTTGACAGATTTATTAAGAAAGATACTGAAAAGAATTGTTTTCATGTAAGATGTGTCAAAGTTTTCTGTTAAAGATATGTGAATTTTATGGAGGCAAATACAAAGTAATATCTATATGCATTTTTATGTCACTTAATCTGTTGGTGGAGTTTTGCATAAAGACTAAAAGCTAATATGAAGCTTTCCATCAAGACAGCTCTGCCTTATCCTTTCTACATCATCACTGATCTAAATCTCTGTATAACAAGACCTGGCAAGAGCCCACAAGCCTGCAATTATTTAAATTACCTGAAGCCAGATTATAGTCTTACTCAGTATTTTTATTGTTTAAGCTACCTGAAACTCAGGCTATGATGCTGACGTAAACAAGCGTCTAGTTCTTGTAGATTATGTACGCAAATTTAACTCCTGCTGAATTATTATCTCAAAGTTCTGGAAACCCTGTCTTGAAATGAGTGAAAACTATCTCCAGAAGTAAAGTTTTAAATAATCAGAACTTTTTTTGCAACTTTTTACAACAACATCATGTCAACATTACATAAAATGGAAAGATTTGAATGGTTCTGTTATAATCACTAAAAATCAGGGGATTGGCCCATTTTTATGATGTCAACACAAAGTTGCAAAATATAACCTACTGGACTGCACTGGCAGATCTTGTGCAAGGTTAGCACTGGGGAATGATTCTAAGAATGCATCCAACCCTGTTGACATTGTCTGTGGCCACCTGCAACATCTCTAAGATATTCACAATGTTTTTTTCCTGAAGCAGTCCAAGAACAGACTGCAGTGTTGCAAGGCAATGCAAACTCCTCTAGTAATCCTGATTTTCAAGCTCTCTAAAGTCACACCCAACAGCTTTGCTACTTAGGGGAGTTACCTTCTTTGCAATAATGACTAGGGAGTTCAAAATAAGCTGAGGCCATCCCAAGGACATCGTCCTACACCTGAGTAAAAAGTTCTTAAGAACCAGAGAACAGGGTCTTCTGTCTCCCCATTTTCAATAGACAGGATGTTCTGAAGTATCCTTGCCAGATATTTAAGAGTAATGGAGGAGGGCTCGATGTGCCCTCCCAAGCAGGCACATCGACTAACGCTAACTGTTCTTCCATACCTYTTCTGGAGGGGAGACATTGGTTCTTGAAAGCTTGAAGGGATTTGCTACAGTGTTGTGAAAGGCCTCATGACAGGATAATTTTAAATTCAGAATTTCCTTTTCTTTTTGGGTCTATTTCTTTCATCCCAACCATCTTTCTCTCAACAGATACACTCCCACAGACTGAATCTCAGGAACACCACTGAAAACAAAACTATTGCACAAAAGATGTGTGGACCACAGTGACACCCACTGTGAAATCAAGATAAAGTTAAATTTAAAATCATACCTGTGCTTAGCTATTCCTTTGTTGGATTAAACAAAGTTTAAAATGGAGTGCCAAGTGTTTGTTCAGCAAATTTATGCACACAGATTTGTTTGGACAATGAAATTGAAGTCATCCTGTTTTTCTCATTCCCTTTTTGATTTATAGTCCCTATTATATCACATGTATTGAGAAACATTTCCATTTTTATAAATGTTTTCTATTAAACAGTATCTCCAATGGCAACTAAGCGACAAGTGATATTCTTATAAGTAAATGGATTCAGTGTTCTACTAAAGAATTGAGTTTCCTGTGATGTGATTCTGAGATTTCAGTGGTGCAGAAGAAACCTTGTTCCTTGCTCGTCAGCTGTGGAGTCACTGCTGTGCAGCCAGGTGGCACTTCATCTGTGCCACTCCTCAGAGGATGGACATGTTTTCCTTTATGTATTCCTTTTCAGAAAGAAGAGAGAGAGAAAATAACATGAGGGGATTTCCCCTCTGCCCCTTGGCTGATTCCCAGCCAAACGGGGGTCCTTAACATTTTTATGCATCAGTGTGACAGAGAATCCAGTTCAGCTTCATTTAAATCCTGGACAACCTTCCCTGGACCTCTGATACATTCTTCTCTCTCACAGACACACACAAACACACACAAAATAATAATAATAAAAAAAATCTGGTCTCTGCCACTTTATCAGAAAACTGACATGGTCTCCATATTGATCAGGTTTAGAAATGAAAAATGTCTGTTCCTGCTGATGCATTATATTGTTACTGATACATATGTATTGTTGTTTTTTCCCCCCAATACTATCTGAGCATTTTAATGTGATTTTCTGCATTTCATCTCACAGCTATACAGATTATATAAAGATAACTGAATGTCAAATTATATAAAAATACAGACACTTAGTTTCTAAGTACTATTTCTATAAAAAGCACATTCTTTTTCAACAGTCCAAAGCAGTAATTGTTCTGCCTGGATTCATCGTTTTCAAGCATAACTACTGGCTGTCAATTAAAGGAAGATCAAATTTTCTGTAACACAGCAAGCACATACTCAAAAAAAAAAAAAAATCCAGGGCTGGCCTGAAATCTGGAAATATCCCGTGCAGTAATTAAAGGTATTGCCAACGAGCCATAAGCCTCCACTCCATGAGCAGAGGGAACAGGATTGCAGCAGGATGTGACGGCCGTTTGGCTGTCACAGCACACCACCATCACGAGGGGAAGAAGTGCATCTGGTCTGTATTTATTAGATGTTTTATTCAGTACCTTAACAGATATTTAAGCTAAGATAACACGATGTATATATAATTTTTGTGTGAACCCCCGAGATATCAAACTTACACAGACAGCTAAGCTACGAAAGGAGTTAAGCTAAACAAAAACACAATAAAGACATTACAAAGGAGGCAGATCTAGGAGAAAGGGAGCATATGGAATATGGCTTCACCGCCTGTCGGGAAGAATCCTTTGTTTTGGGATACTTAATTATTTATAGGCAATCCCCTACCATTAATCACCAGAACGTCTTCAAAAAGGACAAGACGATTCTCATAAACGTGCCCCGATTTAGGAAACTACCCGTAACCTTCAAGGGAGCGGCGGGAACCCGCTCGCCTCCGCGGCCAACGGCCGGCGGCCAACGGTCAACAGCCAACGGCCGGCAGTGGGCAGGCTCCACACGGCCCCGACCCGGCGGCCTCGCCCCGCCTCTTCCCGGGAGGGGCGGGGCGAGGGACGGCCACGCCCCTGCGGGCGGCGGGGCGGAGCTGCCACACGCGGGCGGGGCGGCGGAGGCGCATAGGGGCTCCGCG
>NW_020451027.1:1633883-1661401 GCF_003343035.1 Apteryx rowi | reverse complement strand
GTTGTGACGCCGCCGGGCCCGCTCCCGCCGCCGGCGCCCCCTTGCCTTGCCTTGCCTTGCCTTGCCGGCGCGGAGCCGGCCCCGCGCTGTGCGGCCGGGCTGCGGCCCCGGGCCGCCTCGGGGCAGCGCGATCCGCTTTGCGGGCCGGTGCGGCCTCAGCGCGGGCTCGCCGTCCGCGAAGTGCTAATTCGGGCTCGGCACGGGGTAAYTAAATAGCACGCTTGCTGTGACGTTTTCGACGAGCAGAGCTGGACCTGCGTGTGAAGAGAGAAAATAGACTGTTGGAGCAAGCGCTGCTTAGTCAAAATACATTAATTTCTAGTTTGTATAACTCGCTTTGTAATTTTTTTCTCCTCTCTGTATTCAGCTTAGTATTGAAGTATTGCGTAATTTAATGTCACCTTTTTGGCATGCGTTATGCAGGACGCTCAATCGTGTATGTATGTAATCTGGATAAAGAGAATACGTGTTGTAACAGGGACTGATGAATGCAAAGAGCCCTGCCAGTCGGTTGTAAAGCCCAGCGAGATAAGGATTATTGTGGTGGTTCTCAAACAGCAGCTGATCTAATAGTGTTTTAAAAAAAAGGGGGGGGAGGGGAGGGGAGGACCCCCAAAAAGGATGGTGTGTTAGAGGACACTTATCTTCTGTCTATTAGAACAGAAAATGATTTGAACCACAAAGTTCAGCAGTGCAAAGTTTGGCAAAGCTTATCTGTTAAGCGCTTAATACTTTTAATACTGTTAATTGAAGTAATGAATCAGTGTAGTCTTTTGGGATAAAATGTTTGTCAGTGAGTGCCACTAAGTGTTGTGGGAACTGATTATAATAGAAATTTGGTCCATAGATTTTATTTTTTCTTTATTTTGATATAGAACAACTGAAGATTACTGAGGGCACATTAGAAATGGAACTGCCAGGTAACGACTGTGCTCTGGTTTTTCCTGTGGGATCTGCCTAGGCAGAACACCTAGGCCTGCCCAGAACCTGTTCCAGAGTTACTCTGAGATGGATTAAAAAGCCAGTGTAATACTTCATGCAAAACAGTCAGCTTTTTAAATATGTATTACTTCTTCACAGTAGGTTTTTCTGCGGAATGGTTTACCAAGATAATGAGAATATAGATATGTGTTGCAAGTGTCATTGAAATCAGCTAACTTTTGATTAGGTGTTGCTTCTCCCTTTGAACATATTTCCAGTCTCTGAGATTATGACCCTTAAGACTTGAAATGTCATACTTCTTTCTTGTATTTCTGGCTAGTAAGAGGTGAAACTGCTTGCCCAGTTTTGTGAACGCATACTGTATGCTATTTGCAAATGTTTTATTCAGATGACAAATAATACAGGAATAACTCTTATTTTAGAATTTCAGAATTTACTGATATTCCAGGATATTAAACCTTACTTTAACTTTTTATCATGTGAATACATATGCATTTTAAATTTCTTTTATCATTTTTAAGGTAACATAAAGGGAAAAGCTATTCAAAATTCACTTCTAGTTTGTAAACACTCTTCATGTAACAGTAAATTTTGCATATCTAAGAGTATATTTATTTTTTTAAAACAAACTCTCTTCTATATTTATACTTACCGTGATCCCAACTGTGGGAGGATTCTTACTTTATTCTGTTCTTATTCATGTTCTGGTACTAAGAACAAACCAGAAATCAAACCTCTCTCCGTAATGGAAAATATAGGACTAGATAGCTTGTGTTTCAAAGAGCTTGCAGCCTCAATGAATGAGAAATACTTCAAATAGAGAAAAGGTATGTCAGGTTAATGGCAAGAAAGTTTTTCTTGATGTGGGCTTATTAGGAGGAAAACTAATTTAAATAGAGCATAAGGGAAAGATTGTTAAGAAGGTGCGGCTAGGAGAAAGAAGGAAGGATGACAGGTATGGAAAAGGGCTGTTGTGAAAAAACTCAATAAGAAAAAAGGTTGCAAGAAAAAAATAAGCAGTAGAAGGCACCTAAAATTTTAAGCTTTTATATTCATCTTTATTTGTATATCAAACTCATGCTATGCTTCAATTATTCTTGAGTATTAGTGCTTGAGTCAATCAGATCATGATGTTATGTGCCATATGTGCTGGCAGAAAGCAATATAGTAGGATGGGCCAAAGATGCAGCTTGAGCTCTAATCTAGGGTTTTCCTGCTGTTCTCTATTTTTTATATACCACCAAATGTCAGAAACTCATATATTTCATAAGATGTGATGTGTAAACTTATGTATATTTATGATTTCATGATACTGTTACAGTGCTGCTTGTTATTTTGACAGCATAATGCTTATGAGAGAAATCTGAGCTCATCATTCTTAAGTCTTCAATTAAATGAAAAGCTTATTTAGCAGGTTTACCACTCACTTATAGCTCTTTGTCCAAGGGGAATGTTGCTCTGACAGCAAAGGCACACTAAGTATTTTCATATATTGTTAATTTATGAGCTATCAGTATATTTCAAGTCTTACACACAAGTTCAGTATCTAAACTATGTGCTTTTTATTTTATCTGTCTTAGCAGGACCCCAAAAGTGCTGTTACTAATCCCATATCAACAAATAGGTTTAGCAAAACATGGATGGTGCTAATCCTTTTATTCTAATTTATATTGACAATTTAAATAAGATAAATGATATTAACTGTTAGAATTTTGCAAAGGCTGTAGGTTCAGGGTGATCTTGTTCTTTTAAAACTACAATGGAACATGGAAACTAACCACTTCTAGCAGTTGCTAAATCTTTTGCTTAATAGTTACTCTTAAGTGTACTCTTAAGCAAAGTACTGAATATCATACTTATTTTTCCATCAATACAATATCTAAATATTTAATTCTAACATAATCTTGGAGCTGTGTAGGGCAACTTTCTGTTTAGACTTGAGCCAAGCAGACCCACTTAAAAAGAAAGTTGTACTTGATGTTCCTTTCCTCAAAGGGAGTCTTTGTCTGATTTATTCCAGTGGTTTTCTGAAGGCTTCACCTAAGTTTGTATTGCCTTTTGGCAAGGAAGTTCATTTAAGTYATATAAATGCTCCCAGTGCCATCAAACATAATAGAAATGCCAATGCATTTAGTGAAGTTGGGAATAAAGATGTTAATACTTTGCTGCTCTATATGTTTGTGGTTGCTTTCTTCCTCATTCCTTAAGAGTACAACTGAATGTTCTCTGGGACCAAAAACCCATATCCAGTTGCCAAAAGGGGAGATTAAAACAGTAATAAAACATAAGGAAAAAGCCTCTTTCTACAAGTTTTTGTTTTTCATTTGTTTGTTTTTTGTGACTATCAGTTTTCTTCTTTTCTGCAAATAAAGCTTTCTGAAGCCAGGTCTTAATTTTTTTCCCCCTCAACTTTACTAGCCAAGAGTAGGTGCATGGCCTCATGGTGTATCTTCCATGAGAGCCATCAAAATACTTGGTAACTGGAGTCTTCTGTGACTAAAATGAGAATTAAAACCAGCCTCTCTGTAAAAAGAAGTTGGGCCACTTCGTGTGTCACAACTAGGTCCATGTTGTTCCAAAATAAACTGGGCTGCTATAATCAAATGCTCTTCTAGTCAAATGTTCTGGTAAAAATTTACTTGGAAAAAGTTGGCATACAACTAAACGAGGAAGATGAAAAATTTGGGGTTTTAGATGATATAACACAGAAAACCCTATTAATGTCTATTTTGTTTTTGTATCCATTAAAGTTCAGTAGCATAGGTTTACTGTGAACAATGAGGAGTTTCACTCATGTATTTCTTTTCCTTTCATCCCTGGTAAATAATTTATCTGCTTATCAATCCTTTATGAATGTGGTTTTTTTGATTATTCAGACTTGTTACATCTGTTCTTTGATTTCTTATTACAGTTTTCTTTGCTTCTTCTCAAATATGAGATAAATACATAGTTCATGGATTCCCATTTTCCAAATCAGGGGTATCTGGAGGTTGCATCATCTCTTCAACTTGTTTTGGGAGCTACATTCCCTTCAGCTGCTTGGCTTTCAACTTCATAGTTGCTAGATTTTCACACAAGTAAATGGGTAATTAGGAAGTATTTTTCTTTTGCTTTTCTAATTAAAAGGAGGAGGTACTAGAGTAAATATAACTTCTTACAGTGGACATCTTGCTCTGTATGGTAATCTCCTTTACTTATATTTCAAACACTTTCTCTCACTGATGTTTTATTCTACTGTCTCTTGTTTCTGGGGATATTGCTTCCTGCTGAGGTTTGTCATTGGTACTGTCATCTTTATCTAGTCATTGGTGCACTCTCATAATCAATTTAAGTCAGGTTAAGACTTTGCGACTGCCAGAAAGCAAGGTTCTGTCAGTTCCTTGTGTCAGCATTAGTGCCTTTGTGTCCGGAGGGTGAGCACACAAATGTTTAATTTATGCCTGGCTCAGAGAATTGGTCTGGCTAGCCATACCGCTCTGTTGCAGGCACAGTCAAGAGACTGGGAATGTGCATTAGCTAAGACTAGTTAATGTGCATTAATTAACACTAACTAACTGGCTGAGTGCAAAAATGAGAAGAGGGACTACCTTTTTCTGCAGTAACATGGCCTTAAATTGAATTTTGCCTGATGTGAAACTGTATCCTTGTAGCCCCTAGCTTTTTTTGAAGAGCTCCTGATGAGGCAATGTTACCTGGCTTGGCTTTCTCCCTACAACCCTAGATAGTCCTCAACAGATCAGCTTGGGAGCTACAGCTGTAAAATGCCCCCTTTCCCCCTTTTTCCTTCCCCCCTGCCAGCCCCAAGACACTGAACAGCCTTAACCTTAATTGAGACCTAAGGAAATGTGCAAGACTTGGCCAGAGAGGTGCATACCACTCCTTTCATATCCTTGGAGGAATTGTGTTGCAAATGAGCCTTGGACGCTATATGCAAGCTTGACGTTGACGCTGCTTCCCTGGCCGCTTAAAACAACCTCGCTGCTGCTCAGGAGGCCCTGGCCTGTCCCCGCCCCAGCTGTGTGTTCCCACTTTTCCTTTCTGCTGACTTGAGAGAGAGTTACATTGTTGAGATATTTCAATGCATAAGTTGGTAGAAAAACTAGCCCAGTCGAAAAGGTATCTAGTGCTAAGGAAGGGCCAGGAACATGTAGCTGGGGAAAGGTGAGTGGATGGGACTCTGGCAGTCAGTGGTTAAGCTGGCTTAGGCTGTCTTGAAATTGCAGCCTTGGATTCCTCATACAACATGCAAACAGAAATAGATGTCCTTATAAAGGAAGAATGAAAAGCCCTGGCATAATTGCCATACGGAAATGGGGAAAAAAGAGAGATGGTACCTTTTATATGTATTAGAAGCATTAACATATGTAAGGTTTCTGGGTAATTGCATAGTAACTGGCTAGTTTTTAAGCACTTTGAACTTCCTTTTTGAAGTAAAAATAGTGAAATAAAATTATATATATTAWAGATTTTATAGCAACAATATTTCTACCCTGCAATAGGATTGATTTCTTGATAGATTTGTTTCTCTGAGCTCTATATATGCCTAGGACAGAAATAAAAAGGTGCAGATGCAGTGTAGGGTGTTAATTGTGGCTTCATAATCAACCTCTCAAATCAATTTTCTAACTTTGTCTGTTTGATTTTTGTAATGCTACAGTGTTCTATTCTGTAAAAATTATATTTTTAGTTGTCAATACTTGTTAACTAAGCATAAAGTAAGATATTGACCATAGCTAAAATTATTTTTTTTCTCTCTTTCTTTCTAGGCTGCCATCATGACAGCTGAAGAAACAGTGAATGTTAAAGAAGCTGAAATAATTAAACTAATACTAGATTTTCTGAACTCAAGGAAACTTCATATCAGTATGCTGGCACTTGAGAAAGAAAGTGGAGTCATTAATGGCCTGTTCTCAGATGACATGCTTTTTCTAAGGTAGGACTTCTTTATCCAATGCTTAATGCCATATGCATGAACCCATACAGTTGGATTATGATTTCACGGGCAGCCAAGCACCACTAAAACAGGAGGTCTTATGCCCTCATCCTGCTCTGCTGCTTCTTGCTCACAGCTGTATGGTCCAGCCCTGTTCTTTTTTCCAGTTCTGAAGTTAATGAAATCCTTCTATGAGCCACTTGAACTGACTGGGCATAAACAGAAGTTTAGAGTTAAATATTTTTTGTTTGTTAATTTGTGTGATTTTTGGCTGGCATGTTAACAAATTGAAGTGGAGGGGTCTTAAAAAGCGCCAATGTCAGCACAAAGTCAATCAGGAAAAGTACGTGAGCAGAAGAAGGAGGGGAGAGCAAAATCTCTTTGTTCTGACAGCAGTGATCTGTTGTATCTGCTCACCCTGTGTCATGGAATGGAACATGTAGATTAGTGACTTTTAAAATAGACAAAATATTTCAACA
This sequence comes from Apteryx rowi, assembly GCF_003343035.1. Taxonomy (NCBI): domain Eukaryota; kingdom Metazoa; phylum Chordata; class Aves; order Apterygiformes; family Apterygidae; genus Apteryx; species Apteryx rowi. The sequence continues at coordinate 1,655,047 of NW_020451027.1, read as the reverse complement.
ATGTTCTGGTACTAAGATTTAGAATAAGTGGAGTGGTCTCCAAAGCTTTTCCCCAAAATGTTCTCTGCATTTCAAAATAATACCTAGACTTCTCTTAAAGTTAAAAATACAAAAGGGGTCTCTGCTGGCATGAAGGGCTGAGAGTTAGTGTGATTTCACCATTCATGTTATTGCCCTCATAATTATTAGAAGGAGTTACTGCAGATGCATAGTAGCTTTTTAGCACTGCAGTTTTCTAATTCATGCCCAAGGTATTTAATAACTGTGTAGAATCATGAGAAAATAATTTATCCAGATGTTTTAAAAACACTAAAAAAAAATTTATTACTGAACAAGATTTCTTGTCTGGATTCCTGTTATAATAAAACTGTGGGTATTTGAATAAAATGAAGAATTAAAGAAAGAATGGAGTTCTTGAGCCTTCGTTGTTGTTTCTTTTAGCTTAGTAGGAGTATACATCTAATGAGAAATTCACCCTGTCCTAGAACTGGACCTTTTAAAGAGAACTCTGTGTGCATTATGAGGGTATGAAGAAACTGAACTAATCTCCCTATGCAGTCTTGCCCACTAGTGTAGGAAATTGGCTGGAGTCAGGGCTCTTGTGCTGGCATAGTGATTTTGAGCTACTGTATCTGCCAACCTGTCCCTCTGACATTCTTCTCTGTAATACAGGGGGGGTGTTCTCTTCCCTGTTCATAGAACAGGTCCAGTAATTCCATGAGTTCAATGCTACCTGTTATGTTTGTGCAAGTACCCTGTAGAACACTTCATATTTTTAAGTTTGCTTTCATTCTTTAAGTTGTCTTCATTGAATCAATATATTTCATTCTTACTCTGCAAGTAAGACTTTTTAATAAGAATTATAGATATAGCAGGAGACACAAGACTTTTGTCTTTTTTGATGTCTTTAAAAGTAATTTTGTCCTTGTATAAGCCATTTTTACAAAATACAGAGAAAAGATTTGGATTTTGCTTTTATTTCTAGACTCATCAGACAGYTTTATCTGCTTTGCAAAGCATTAACTTTTCAAAGCAGGTTGATCTGTTGTATATTAAAAGGACTGTTTGTGCTTGCTTAGAAAGAAGAAAAATGTTTCTGTCCAGTGAAATTAAAGGAGTGACTTTTTCTTTTAATAGACAATTGATTCTTGATGGTCAGTGGGATGAGGTTCTCCAGTTTATTCAGCCTCTTGAATGTATGGAAAAATTCGACAAGAAAAGGTAAAATAGAGTGTATGTCAGAATTCAGTCTTTTGTGAGTTGTTGTGGAAAATCAAAAAAATTGAACCAAAATTTTATGTCCCTTGAAACATGAATTTCCAAGTATTGAATATGAAAGCGGTTGTTTACAAGCAAAACTTGTGTAAGTTTTTAATTTAGTTTGCATTTTCTCCATCCTGTTTGGAATTCTTAATATGTGTGTTTGTATGTTGGTGGTGGTGGTGGTTTTTTTAATTTAATCTATGAAAAATATATACAATCAATCTGTAATGAGTTTTCATTTGCCATGCACTTTAGGAATATGGTGTTTTATTACTTATAGAAATATGACATAGTAGCCAGTTATTTAAGAAGGGAGTATGCTTGCTGTGTATTTTCTTATGAGCCTTCAACTATTTTTAGTAATATTTCTGAAAGCAATAATTGGGAAAACCTTTCCTGCTAAGAACAACTTCTGTTGCTATTGCTTTGTTAAACTTTGAGATCGGAGCTCCTTGTTATTGCAGTTTGTATACCTAACTCAAAAACTAGCTGAAAAGTATCCTGCTTATCTCTCCAAGAATATTTAGCTACTGAATCAAGATGTGTAGTGTCTTACGTTTCACTTCATACCTGCAGATTTCGTTACATTATAATGAAGCAGAAGTTCTTGGAAGCCTTATGTGTAAACAATGCGATGTCAGCAGAAGATGAGCCTCAGCATGTAAGATTTGTCTTTGTTCTGGGAATTTTTGGCTGGCCAAAAACCTCTGAGATGTTCTAATTAAAGGCATAATGGAAGCTCACAAACATTTTAGCTATTACCAAACAGTTTAGAAAGAATAATTGCTATCCTTTGGAAACGAATGTGATTACCAGGTCTCACATAAAGTTGCACATACAAAGTTGTTTGAAACTTAGCAGCGTAGACCAGTGACCATAGGACATCTTTGTAATCCTGAAATTTGCTTTAGCCCGTAATGTTAAAGCTCAGTGCCCTTTTTCAGAAGGGCACTGAAATAAACCTCAGAATTGAGGAGTTTTACTGTCATGATCAGGTGCAAATAAAATTTCCGTTTGAATTAATGTTAAACTTAACATTTCTGTCTCCTCCGTAGATAAAGGATGCTGATTTTGTTTCTTTGGAGGGAACAGATGTGGTCACAAAGAACTGATTTAGTAAAATGTGCAAACAGCAGGAGTTGTGAACTTGGCTTTTTGCTATGGAAAAAGATTGAATGTTAACTCAAACTGCAGCATGAAAAGGCTTGTGAACTTAACTATACTCTTCTATTTATGTTGATAATATGGGAACCCTAAATTGCTAACAAAAAAGTTTTGTGAAATTAAAAACAAACCCTCCAGTATTCTTCAGACAATTGATTTTTTTTTGTTTGTTTTCCAAACCAAATTATAATTCCTTGTCCTATTACACATGCATTATATTGCAGGGTCTTCATTTGACAATATAGAGAAAACTAATAGTAAGTCTTTATTTAAGGTTGTAAAGGGAAAGTGTACTTGTCATCTGATCAGTTTTTCAGTATGCAGTTCTAGATAGTAGAACAGAAGAAAAGATTCAGCTGTATGTCTTTTTTTGTGCCGAATATTTCCAAATATGCTGGCATATTGATCTGACAGTGGATGAAAGGCTACTGTATTGTACATATGCTAGGAAATATGGGTGGGGTTTTTTATTCTTTAAATCTTTGTAACTAAAAATACCAAATTACATGTTGTTTTTAACATGGTTTTTGGCTTTTAGTTTTCAACAAGCTTTCTGTTAAAGTCTTATGTTCATTTGGAGGTCTGATCTTCTGAGATTTTTTTTTTTTTTTAATAAAAACATTTTTATGATTGAGGAACAGGAAACCTTAATATAAAAGACAACTCAAAATTGCTTATCGCTGGAAACTAGAGAAATATGGAGCTCTCCTTAGACATGCAAAACAAACTAACTTCTAACTTCTAACTTAAACTAACTTCTGTGCTACAATAGAATTGCAACTATTTAGCTACAAATTTAAAAATCTAAGCATAAAACCTGCAGTGCCATTAAAAAATTRTATAGATCTGTAGAAAGTGAGACTAGAAAGGATTTCAGAAAGTCAAAGCATCCAGGAATTTGGCTCTGAAATTGCTGACACAGATGTTATTACTGACTCTATAGTGTGTGCTGTTTTAATTGAAATACAAACAATAATGTTAATAAGGAACAAATATTGGGGAAATGCTGCTGCTGCTTTTTCTTCAACTAACTGTTTTATTGTAGAAAAATGCGCTGTAAACTGCTCTTAACATTAATATTTCTGTAGCTGGAATTTACAATGCGAGAGGCTGTACAGTGCCTACATGCGTTGGAAGAATATTGTCCCTCTAAGGAAGACTACAGTAAACTGTGCTTGCTGCTCACGTTGCCTCGCTTGACCAACCATGCGGAATTCAAAGACTGGAATCCCAGCACTGCCCGGGTTCACTGCTTCGAAGAAGCTTGTGTCATGGTGGCGGAGTTTATTCCTGCTGATAGGAAACTGAGTGAGGCTGGTTTTAAAGCAAGTAGCAATCGTTTATTTCAGCTGGTGATGAAGGGATTGCTTTATGAATGTTGTGTGGAATTCTGTCAGAGTAAAGCAACGGGAGAAGAAATCACAGAAAGTGAAGTATTGCTGGGCATTGATCTCTTATGTGGTAATGGGTGTGATGACTTGGACCTTAGCTTATTATCATGGCTGCAGAATCTGCCAGCTACTGTTTTTTCTTGTGCTTTTGAACAAAAGATGCTTAATATTCATGTTGACAAACTCCTCAAGCCCACAAAAGCTGCATATGCTGATCTTTTGACACCTCTTATCAGCAAACTTTCTCCTTATCCATCATCCCCAATGAGACGGCCTCAGTCAGCAGATGCATACATGACCCGCTCCTTAAACCCTGCCTTAGATGGGCTGTCGTGTGGATTAACAAATCATGATAAGCGAATCACAGACCTTGGGACCAAAACTTCTCCAATGTCACACTCCTTTGCTAATTTTCATTACCCAGGAGTACAGAATCTTAGTCGAAGTCTCATGCTTGAGAATACTGAGTGTCACAGTATTTATGAAGAGTCACCTGAGCGGTAAGTAGAATTGTTGGTTTATTTTTACATTGGCCTGTGTTAAACTTTATATTCCTGGGTTCTTAGGTGCTTTGTCACTTCACTAATGGAAACAGAATTTGATTGTTTAACTTCTGTTGCAATTAAACTCTGTAGACAAGGGTTTTCCTTCCCAACTCTTTTATGATGAAAATTCTTCCTGGTTGGTCTTGAGCCTTAAGGGTTGACTCTGGCCTTTCTCACAGTTTAGACTTGCAGAAATTTGAAATCCTGGCATAAAATGGAAATATGCTCTGATATGTAATTACTGAATTCTTTCATTCCTGATAAATAAATTGAGTCCATGAAATAGTTCTCTTCCTTTCCCATTTCGTTCTGCCCTCAGTGTTTTAAAAGGGCATTTGGACAATTTTTTTTGATATGTGGGTCAACATATAAAAAATAGTCCTAATGAAGTCAGTGGAAATGACTGTACTAAATCTGCAGAATTTCTCTATCACTTAAGTTGCTAAAACAGTAGTTCAATGTAAACATTTTCTTACTGTTTTCCAAACAAAATTTGGACAAGCCTGTTCATTTTACACATACATACATACATACATATATATGAGTTCTAGTTAGTTGAGTTATAGTGCTGAATGCTGTAACTTTGTTTAATGCAAGATATACTGCAAAACTGATTTCTCTCTTTCCTCAAGAACTAAAGCCCTTATCAAAACTTTGTCCTTAACTTATTTACCTTCTGAGAGAAAGGTTCAGGTTACAGGGAGAAGAGGTACATAATCATATTTTTGCTTGGCATTTGTTAGTCAGTGATTCTGCCCCTATGTAATCGCTTTATCAGTGCCTCTCCAGAAAACAGCTGCCAGCTTTTTTTGGCTCTTGCAGAATGAGGTGGGTAACTAGCACTGTGCTTGCATGTGCTGGCCAGCAGATGGGACACCTTTAGAGCTGTGGGGCTTTAATCCTGGACAAAGTTGGTGACATTGTGTATTAGTTTTACCTTATGACAATGTTCTATATCTTCTTGTGTTAAGATCAAGAGCAATTGTAACTAAACTCAACAAAAAGGGAAACAAACATCACCATATAGATGTCAGTTCACCAGTAATAATGGAGATTTCACTAATGTGTGTCTTGATTATCTTAATGCATATCTTGAAAGGAGTTACTTTGTTCATTTCTCAATGACCCACTTTAAATCTTGTTTTTGCCACCCTCTTCACAGCTGGAGCTGTGGATAGGTTAACCTATGGATAGGTTAGGTTTTACAGAAGTACTCCTTGAGTTATGTTTTAAAACAAATGCGCCTCTTGAAAGTATTAATGAATTGTTAATCCTTTCTAATTTTGGTCATCTGTATGTACAAACCTTAACATTTGTGCATGTAGCACAGGGGACCAATGTTAAAACTGATTCTTGAAAGTGAAATATTGTATATTTTTATTTTCTTTTTCRGTTTTAGTATACTGGAAAAATTCTGCACAATTAAGTAGCATTATCTTGTGGGCTAATTAAAGAAGTGGTAAATTGTTGCACTCTTTTGCAAAGTCTTTGGGCATTTGCATGTAATGTTAAATGTAGCAGATAAATCTTAGCATGTTTCTAGTTAATTAAAAACTTTCTTGAAACTTCAGATTAAGTTAAAGGGCTAGACTCTAGGCAGTGTTCAAGAAGGCATTACACTTTCAGAAAAACTTCAAATTATGTATCCAAATTCAGTGGCAGTAGCTGCAAGGATAGAAGCTGGAAAGCTGAGCTGTAGGTAAATCTGGCCCCTGCTTCCTCTTACACGTGACAGAAATATGGTATTGCTTTTGTAAGTTGTATTCAGCAAGTAGTTACTTTTATTTTAGTCAGCTAGTAGTTACATGTGCTAATGTACAGAGATACTCAAAAAGTTCAAAATAACCTCTTTAAGAGCTTTGCTGCAAGTCACTGAGTAAAGAGGACTTTGTAAGCTGACAAAACTATAGGTAGGAGTCCAAGGTTTTCAATGTGTTCTGCACATTTACTGCCTGCTAAAGCATTTTTGGAAAAGAGTTTCATGTGGAAATACTTCTTTCACAATTCTTTATAAATACAAGAATAGCAAAATGGATTTGAATATTATCCTGTGTAGTGTTTTACGTACATGATTTTCTCAAATATAGGACAGCTTGAATAATTTCTTAGTATAAAGATACATATTTCAAGTGTAAAGATAGAAAACACAGAATTTGGATATCTGACAGTGATAAGGCTTTTTGGAATATGTGAGAACAAAGCATGCCAACTCTGGGGGTTTTTTTAGTGTTATCCATTGCAAGCATTTTCTTAAGACTATCTTTAGCTTTATATGACTTAAGTGGTGTGCACACTTGTGTTATCAGAATTTACTTGAGAATGTTATCTTTCTCTGCTTATCAGGGGATTTTTCTACTCTTTAATTTTTCTGATATAACCTTCTTTTGTTTTCCATGTCACTGCGAGAAGTGATACTCCTGTGGAGCCACAGCATCCCATCAGCAGTGAGACTTTGTGCCAGAGCTCAGTTCCAGAAAATGAACCAGTTAATGGAGCACAGAATCAAGCACCAGCCAAACAAGAGAAAAATGAGGTAGTGGTTGCTTAGTTAAAAATAATGAGGCCCTCTGAGCTGCTGTGTTCTGATACATTTCATAACTACTGCCTTTTGTGTTGAGAACTTCATGCATGACAATGGGATGCTTTGAATCTCTCTTTTTTCTATAGTGAAAATACCATGTTGCGTCTTACATAAGAAACTACTCTTTTCCATTAGATAAACTTCTGCTGTCATTTGACTTTATAATACAGCTGATGAGTGTGCATTCTCACATCAGCAGTGTAACTAAACTATTGTATACGTTAATAAAATGATCTGCAGTATTCAAAGCTAGCAATGTTAGATTAAACAGTGCTTAAGAATCCTTTTAATGTTTAATGAGGAATCCAGCATGTAGCCTACTCTTTTGGTGTTAACAAGAAGTTTCACAGGCCATCTAACATAATTTTTGTCTAGAACACTGAGAAATGAAAATCAAGTAATTCCCTAGTTAAATACATCTTTCCTATTCGTATTCGTGCTTATAGTATAAGCAGTTCTCAGATTCTTATTTGAAAGTAAGAGTCCAATTTAAGTTGTTGTTGTGTCGTCCCCCCCCCCCCGGTGCTAGTAGACTTTTGGAAAGCTATATTAAGGCTTGAAAAATGTAGTGCCTTGGCCTAGCTGATGAATGAGTCAGAGTTTCTAAAGGCAACAGATAATCACAAAGAAGGTTTGTAGGCCTTGTGCTTTTTTTTTTTTTTTTTGCCCCTCCCCCCCTTTTTTTTTCTGAACAGCAATATAGGGAAATTGAAATAACGGTTGAGTAGGAAGCAATGAAAACAGTTACCTATTCTGTTCCCTTTCCACAGTTTTAAATATCTGCTGCTTAATTCGGTAGTGTTGAATTATGTTGTTATCTGGATATTTGTGCTAAATATTTCAGTGGTGAAATAGCATGTGTGGTTTGTTTGGTTTGCAAACTCCAGTTTGTGATTTTTCTTAAGTAAACTTTGTCTTGGCTTATGACATCAATATAGTACTGAAAACCAGTCTAGTCTTGACAGAGTTATTCTCTTGCAGACTCTGGATACTAGCATGAGGCAATGGGGCATTTGGGAGGATTAACAAAAGGGGAGTCAAGGACTTTGCTGAGGAATTTCTCTGTTGCTACAGTGTTGTGTAYGTGGATTGGGAATAAGGGGAGGGAAAGAGGAAATAGCTTGAGCTGCACCTGTAACAGAACAGGCTTCAAAAGGCAGAAAACTGGAGGCAGGATTTATGGGGAGAATAAAGACAGAAGACACTGTGCTGTAGATGAAGATGGTGGCTAGACTGCTATACACAAGTACAAAAGACTGTAGTCCCTGGTCCAACTTCACCTTGTTTCATTTTCTCATCTCAGTGGTGTATGTGTATATCTGTGTAAGATTTTGTTACGTTTCTGTTCATAACTTTTATTTCCACATTTTCCCTGGATGGATTAATTAAACAAATTTCAGTCATGGAAAGAAGTATAGGCTGGAATATAGGATTTGCTTATAAGGATTGTAACCTGATGATTGGGGAATAGTTTACATATTTGAAACATTCAGAACACTTCCTAGATTTCTGAAGATAACTTCAAAATTTAAGCTGCAATATTCTTCTTGGGAAACCTGAGGTAGTAAGCCCTTTACAGACGCAACAGCACTATTTTTGTTTAAAAATATATATAAATATATGGTATCAAGGAACACAGTCATAATTTAAGTGTTTTTATAAGACATGCTAAGGCTAACAGTTACAAAGAAAGAGCCTGCATGTGAAATGTGTGGACCAATGCAAAATTATCAGGATGTCCTTATACAACTTAGAATCACTAGATGATAAAAGTATCACTTTTGAAAACAAGGAAAATGGATTTTTTTTCTTCTCTCTCTTCTACTAGTTGGTGACTATGCAGTTAACTTCGGTGTTTATATTTTGGTCTTAGATTTGTTTTAATTATTTATTATTCATTTTTAAACTCAACTGTTTCATGAAGACAGGGATTGGAACTAGTGGCACAGGGAGAAAGTGAGTATCAGGGAATGCAAAAGGCAGGAAGTCTTGGAGCTGGCAATGTGGGAAGCTGAAGATAGAAAGAAGGGAAGAGGCAAAGGGAAGGGAAGCTCAGGTGTTTGTCTGGTCCAGAAATTAAGGAATTTTAACATTAGAACAAGGCATCAATTTCAAAGATGAGATGTAGCACTTGGATAAACCCCTTCAATGTTGATTACTGGGAGATGTAAACCTGCTCTGCAGACTGGCAAAGAATTGTCAACGTGACAGATAATACTAAAATTGCAGTGAAAATATGACTTGGAATTTAGAATGTAGCTTATATTTTGTGTGTGTGTGTGTCTCCTTTTTTATTGTCATGTTCCAATCTCCTATTTTTTCTGATGTTCAGTAATACTTCAGAAGATTTCTTGGCAAAAGCAGCCTCCTCCTGAATTAGGCACAAAGGCCGGAATGCTTTAACAGTGAATAACAATCTGGGAGTGATTTCCTTTTGTTAATATGTAAATTGTAACTGATTTTAGGAAAAATAAAAGCATTCTTCCTCAGAGAAGACTGCTGGGCTTTTGATTCTTTTATTAAAATAGTGAACCACAGAGTGAATATTTAGGTTAAATACTGCAATTAACTATCTAACCTAGATAAATTTCATCTGTCTTAAGCTTYGTGATTCAACAGAGCAGTTTCAGGAATATTATAGACAAAGGCTACGTTACCAGCAGCACTTGGAACAGAAGGAGCAACAGCGACAGTTATACCAGCAAATGTTGTTGGAAGGAGGTGTAAACCAAGAAGATGGAGCTGACCAGCAGCAGAACCTTACTGAACAGTTTCTTAACAGGTTGGGCGGTGTTGTTGCTTTTCCCTCCACCCAGTCTCATCTCTCCTCTAGTTCTCATAATAACCTGTTTTGGTCTTTTGCTATCATTTGTTATTAGATCTATTCAGAAGCTAGGAGAATTAAATATAGGTATGGACAGTCTTGGAAACGATGTACAGACACTTAGTCAGCAGTGTAATGGGAGCAAAGGGAATGCATCTACCAATCCAGCAAGTAACTTTACATCGCCACCGTTGGATGCTAGTCAGAGGATAACAGCTGACAGTCAAAATGTGAATACAAGCACTCCTCGAAAGCGTGGATCATCTAATCAGATACCCTTTCCTGAAGAGTCACCTGTACAAGGGAATCAAATGTAAGTTATTTGAACCTATTCAGGACTGGAATGTCCTTCTGTTAGCACTGCGGAGGTAACTGTTTGTAGTTGTTTTTAGTTATCAAATAAATTTGTCTTTGCGAGTATTTAGCTCCTAATCCATGTTGTCCAGATATTTTTACACAGATTATAAAATGCTTTTTGATAGCACCCATAAATAGTGGTTATTTATTATGGTTAAAATTTCATATTTATTTTTGATTTCAATCTTYATTCCATCTTACTTGCATAGTTCTTATTTATTTTGTGTTCTACTAAATTCCTAAAAGCCTTTTATATCACACATTAAGTAAATGAAATGAGGGGCAGGACAGAGCAGGCAACTAGATTTCATATTTTATCTAAAGGTATTGCCAACCTGAAAGAAACAACCGTTTTTCATTCCCTAACAAAAGTGTGTGTGTGTGTGTATAAATTACAAATTCTATTTATTTGTACTTATTTTCATTTGCTGAATGCCTGGAGTTGCTGCAAAAAATGGCAAACTCTTGTAAAATAGTTTATTGGTAAAGAATGAGACATCTGTAACACTTGTCCATGTAAATTAATTCCGAGTATGACTTAAATCATAGCTTTAGTCCAAAAAATGCACTCAAACACATCTTTCTTTTTTTTTTCTGTCTTGTTTTGAATTTAAACTCTTCACCAAATCAAAACAGTATATCAGAACATGCTGTCACTCAGCCACAGTTGGAAGATTCTTCAGGGAATCTAACTAGGACAAGAAGCGATGAGGTGAGATTTCTTAATGTCACTTAAAATATGTGTTCTTGCAAGGTTCAGGTATGTACCATTCTTTCAGTGTTAATAGATATTTAGAATGAATTTTGGTTGGCTGAGTACCTACAGAATCAGAATCATTGAGATTGGAAGGGACCTCTGCATATTTAGTCCAAAACCCCTGCTGAGAGAAGGGTCAACTAGAGCAGGTACCTCAGGGCCATGTTTAATTGGGTTTTGAGTCCCTGTCTCTAAGGATGGAGGCTTCACAACCTCTCTGGGCAACCTGTGCCTGTGTTTGATTACCCTCAGTAAAAAAAAATTTTTCTTATGTTTAAATGGAACTTCTTGTATTTCAGTTTGGGCCTCTTGCCCTTTCACTGAGCACTACTGAGAGGAGTCTGGTCCAGCGTCTTTACCCCTCCTATCGGGTATTTATACATGTTGATATCCCACCCCAAGGCTTCTCTTCTCAAGGCTCAGCAATCCTAGCTCTTCCAGCCTCTCCTTTATGACAGAGGCTCCAGTCCCTTAGTTATCTTAGTGGGGCCCTTTGCTAGACTTGCTCTGATATGTCCATGTCTCTCTTGTACTGGTGAGCCCAGCACTGACCACAGTACTCCAGATGTCAGACTTCAGTATATGGCAAAAACCATACTCAGCAGTTATCTAAATTTTTTCTTAATCTTATTATCCCTCTTGTCCAACTTAAATAATAAATAAAGCTTCTTCTGATCACAGCTTTTATCCCTTTGACTAAGTCCTTGCCATTTCTTTCTTCCAAGTCTGTCCCTAGATGCTATTAGTTTACTCACTGATCTAGTAAAGTACAATTTGCAGTATTTTAAGTAGAACTAATCAGCAAATAGCTGTGCAGCTAATACTACTTCTGTTTGTGAACAAATTGGGACCTGCAGGAATCAAATCTTATTCTTTTTGCTACTGTCACTACTTTGGTACAGATAATGTCCAGTTTTATACTGAAGAACCTAATTCAACTGTCATGCTTTTATACAGGATGATAAATCAAAAAAGCAGTTCATTTGCATTAATACTCTAGAGGACACACAAGCTGTCAGAGCTGTAGCCTTTCATCCCAGTGGGAGTTTGTATGCCGTTGGCTCAAATTCCAAAACTTTGAGAGTATGTGCCTATCCAGAAGTAATTGACCCAAGGTAAGAGAGCTTGTATGATCGCTTTTTTCCCTGTATCATATTGCTTCTTCCTCCTATAGCTACTGACAGGTGAATGTGTTTCACACCTTTAATTTGTTGTCACACACACACACATAACCCAATGCTTTCTTTGGAAACATTAACTACCAAACAAAAATAAAAAGATCTGCTAAATAATTTATTTGTCTGTGGGCTTGTTTTTGCTCTCTTCCTCTACTGCCAAGGTGCCTTGCCACAGTACCTCACCTTTCCTTGTAACAGCATTACTGTTGTCTCAGCAGGTTGGCTTTTTTGTATGTACTGTGCTGGGTTCTGATTTTTGCATCTCCTGTTGTAAAAGTGGGGGAAGAAAGTATGTGTTGGTTGCTAAGCCAGCACAAATTGTGCTTTGTGAGCTGTGGTTTCTGGCAAAAGAACAGACTTGACAGTGGAGATATCTTCAACTGTTACAATAAAATTTGCCAGTGCATATCTGTCAGTTGCTGTTGTTGGCGTTGTAAATACCGTTTTCCTGATGCTTTCACTCCTTCAAAAGAAAAAGGGCAATGGCTTATTATGCACTTAACCTATTCTGTTTTCTTGTTTCACCTAATTTTTTTCTAGGAAAAACAACTTTTTTCACCTAGAAGTAAATATTGCCATCTCAGCAATCATCTCCTAGTTTCTGCTCCAGTTGCATTATTTCCTTTCTTTGGGTTGGGGGGAGGGGGGAAATGTAGGCATCTAAAATTTTACAAATTCAAAAGGAGCTAGACGTACGCACAGTAACCAGTCTGGAACACCTTCCCAGTTTAAGACATATGAACACGTTAGAAGCCTGAACATAAGTCCTTTTCTTCCCCCTAAAGGTCATCAGTAGAGTAGCCTTTGAGTTTTATTCCAAAATACATATTGGCAATATATGCAACAAAAAGTTGGGGTGTTTTTGTTGTTGTTTTAGGTTTTTTGTTTTGGTTTTGGTTTCCCCCTGCTACCCAATGCAAGCTGGCTTGCTGAGCTTGGAGGTAGCTTCACCTCCTCTTGATTGGTAAACAGGGCAAACCACTTTAAGCAGACTGGATGCTTCTTTGACTACAGTCTACTCTCGCAGAATTTATTGTTAAAAATACTGGGTAGGATTAGACTGATTCTGCAGCTTTAGCGGTCTCTAGTTAGTGTGGACATATCTGATGTGACAAGTGACTTAGTGCGTATGGATATGAAAGGAATATTGAGATTTCCTTTGTGCGGAACTTGTATGTCATCTTACTGGTCTTTCACTATGTTTACTGTCTGCCAAAAACATTTCATCATGGGATTTACAAGTCAGCAGAGGTATTACATAATCTTTAAGATGCTCCTAATCTCTGTAACAAGCTACTGAGTCTGAACACACATCCAAATTTTTTCTTTTCTTTTTTTTAGCTATAGATGTGTAGAGTGTCTGGTAAATAGCACTTGTTTAATCGTACATCCAGTTTTCTAAAAGTCTTTTAAAAGCTGTCCTTCAAACTGATATATCATTTAGGACAGATTTTTCTCCCCTGCCCCAGCCAAAGGTATAATACTAGAGGGCCCCCCCGCCCCCATCTTGGAGATTAAACATACTAATAGGCACACAGTAGGTGCTGCAGATGTCTCAGATAATCAGTGCTTCCACTTAGCTGATTGATGGCATTTTGTCTGTGTGCTGGGCAGGCAGGTGCTCCTGTTTCCTGCCAAAGTTGGTGATTCCCAGCCTCTGCCTCCACCTCTTAACAAATATTATGAATCCAAACTGAGTGCTATATAAGGCATTAGGCCATTCAAGAGCCTCTGCAGTGTCTGTTGAATGATGACTCTTATTTAAGCTAATCTGTCATGGATTTTCCTTCTGGCAACAAACTGAAATTAGTTCCCATGTAAACTTACTATTTTTCACTTAATCCATGTTTATCTTAAGGGTTTTAAACAGAGTTGTCTTTGTTCTGTTTTTCTCTTCTGCCTCTTTTGTTCTTTTTCCATTTCTGTAGTATGTTTTAAAAAATTTTCAATAGCAAATTAATTCGTGTTGGATTTCTGCTGGATTGTTTGTTACTGAAGTGAATATTGATATAGTTGGATACAGCAATACTGTGTCTTAAGCACTTAATTACTTCCTGTTATGGGAACTGAGAAATAAAGTTGTAGGAAATTAATCAGTTGAAATAGAGGAAAGGTACATTGATAGAATTGTTCCTTTCACTTCAGCCATGTGTAAAGCTGATCTGGTTTCAGAAATAAGAACATATGGTATGCTGAGATGCCATGAAAGTAACTGAATTAACATAAAAGAATGAATGTTGCAGATAGACAGACTTAAGTGTGCCTTTTGCACAGCCTGCTGTATTAGTTCTTCTAGTAGATGAGTGAAGTTTTGAGAGTTACTTTGTCAACAGTTAATATCCAGTGCACAGTTCATGCTGATGAATGTGTGGGTTTTCTTTTGTTGTTTTTATTTAACGGCCAAAAGAGACAGTACTTGACTTACAGTAGTATTTTAAGAAAGGAATGTCCCCCTTCTTTCAGGTAGGGTTAACACAGAGGCATTGCTCTTACAGCCCTGGTCTCGATCCTTTAAGCACTTAAGTAAATACTTGATGAGTCCCATTCACTCTGACAAGTGAAAAGGTGGCATAGACAAAATAAATTTTGGATAAAACTGCCAGCTTCCATGTATATTCAGTTACAGTATTACTGGGCAGAAAAACAGCCCAAAACACGAGTATGGAGCCCAGTTGCATAATTTTATGTTAGCATACCAACCCCCTATCACCCTGGTCAGGGGTTATCTTTGGGGGGGAAGGAACTGGAGGAGAAACCCTTGCCTGCATACATAGACAGAGTGTACACAGGCTTCAGCTTTCTTCTTCCAAGAATCTGGATTTTTCCAACCTGCAGCCTGATAGCTTAGTCTCAGGCCCAGCCCTCTGCCTTGCCAGCTGCACTGGCACTACCGCAGATAGTCTCTGCCTTATGAGCAGTCGCAGCCAACTGTTGCTTAACTGAAATCAAGCACATTCARAAGTGCCCACAGGATCAAGATGTTGAATGATACAGGGAAAAATCCCACCTATTTAGGAGTCTGAGTATAAGGATTCGTTATTTATAGCTGTTAATTGCTATCTCTTCATCTATATCAAATTTCCATAAACAAAAGGAATGTATACAGTGGAGGTTTTTTGCATGTTCAATTGCAAGTACAAAAGAAAAAGGAAGAAAAACTGAGGAAACGGGATAGAAGATCCTCTTTTGTCTTCGATCACATCTTTTTCAATGCAGAGAGTCATACTTCATGTTATCCAAAACATTAGAAAAGAGTACACTTCCATTTTAAAATACATAATTTTCCTTACAAATAAAAAGGAAAACCATATAATTTTTTTCCTTGTTTTCTTTTTGCAGTGCTTATAATACTCCTAAACAACCAGTAGTTCGTTTCAAAAGGAACAAGCATCATAAAGGATCAATTTACTGTGTGGCCTGGAGTCCCTGTGGACAGTTGTTGGCTACTGGTTCTAATGATAAATATGTGAAAGTACTGCCTTTTAATGCAGAAACTTGTAATGCAACAGGTAGAGTGTGTATATATTTAGTTTAAAGAATGTATTTGAAATTATTGGCCAAAACATTCAAAATATGTTGACTATGTACTTAAGTTTTGTTATTTTTATTACAATAATCTAATATTTGGCTATGAATTAACTTAGTCCCTTTCCCCTTCACCATTACTTTGTTCAGCAAATAGCCACTGTTTTTATTCTTTGCAAAACTCTGTGGCATTGTACTATCTTTTGGTAGATTTCTCATATAAGAGGAAACAAGCAGATGTTCTACCCTGGCTCTCAAATGTCAGTAGGAATTTACTTTCACTTCCATCTCCACTTTTSCTTGCCATCATCTTCTCTTCCATCTTGAAAATCTAAGGCTCCTTACCTAGAAAATGCTCTTTTCCCCTCCCAGCCCTCCTAATCAATACCCTAAGTATGGCTGTTAGCTTTTCTGTTTTGGACTTAGGCTATCTCATCCTACTCATTTCAGTGTTCTCAGTGACCCTYGCCTCGTGGCAGAGAAAGGCTTTTAGTTGTGATGCTTTACCATAGTTTACAAAAAGTAATAAATGTACTCTATATAGCTTGGCTGGAGCTGGCTGCAAAGATGGTCTATGTATGTCTTGCTCAGCATTAGGAACTGTAAGAAGCTCAAGCATGTTCAGTGAAAATAAGAGATTTTATTTGTACTCTAGTAATTGAAATGAAATCTTCTATGGGAAGTATAAAGCAATGTATGCCCACCCTTGCCTATAATATTCTGCATTATCACAGTAACTGCTTTACGGATTGTAGCGCTAATTGTGTTAAAYAAAGTATGCCTTGTTTTGGTCCTTTTTTTTTAAATTATTTTAGGACCAGATTTGGAATTCAGCATGCATGATGGGACAATCAGAGATCTTGCTTTTATGGAGGGTCCAGAAAGTGGTGGTGCTATTTTAATAAGTGCTGGAGCAGGGGACTGTAATATTTACACAACAGATTGTCAGCGAGGACAAGGCCTGCATGCTCTAAGTGGTCATACAGGTATGTATGTTGTTGCTTTTTCTCTCACTTTTTAAATGTGGGTTATATTTTAACAAGGTTTGTTTTGAAAATGTCTTATTTATCTGTCTTATTAGACTTTTGTCCTCCCAAAATTGTTTTTGAGATGTTGAATTTTTTTATTTTAATATATGGGCCATTAATTCAATGGAGACATTGCATGCGTCATTCCAGAGAAGACACAAAGCAGGGTATTCCCTTATACTGTCAGTATTTTAGACTGTGCAACATGCAGTTTTTCCATAGGACTTGTCTGTCCAAGTGTAAGAACTATCAGAACAATAATATTTCATTATTTGATTAATGATCTGCAATCAAATAAAGAAGTTTCCTTGTTCACAGGTCATATTTTAGCACTTTATACATGGAGTGGCTGGATGATTGCATCTGGATCCCAAGACAAGACTGTAAGATTCTGGGATCTAAGAGTGCCAAGCTGTGTTCGTGTTGTGGGAACAACGTTTCATGGAACAGGTAAGACTATTGCTATCATGCTATTGATTGTTCTTACATAAAAGTATATTCTAAAGATGTCTAAGTAGTATATCGTGAATATGGGGTTTTGTGTCACAGAATGGAGACTTGGCTTTAAAAGAAAGAAATGGTGATGATGTCTTCACTTTTTCCTTTAAAAAAAGATTTGCTTTAAAATGGCTATTTCTGTGCCTTGTGACTGTGAAATAGATACTTCCAAGTATATTGAAATAAAACCAGCTACCAAATAGCAGTTTCAAAATTTAAAAGGGAGTGGGGAGGAGCTGCTGATACTTAGGTAAGTCATCAACATACTCTGTAAAGTCTGCAGGGATTCTCAAGAACTAGCTGGTTACAGATAGGTTTCAAGAAACRTATCTTTTGTATTTGAAATATTTTTGGCAATAAACATGAAATATGTAGAAAAGAAACTTCCCTGCATTATTCTACATTATTTTATATACAGTGACTTTCTTTCCTGTGATGAAATGGACATTTTTCTCATGCCATGTTAAGAGTGGCTTTGTTACCACTCTAGCATGTTGGCTTCAGAAYGGCTTCTTGTAGCTTCAGAATTTCAGGTACTAGAATATAAAATGTTCTAGCATAAAATATTTTAAGATAACAGTAGGTAGGTATGCATACATTAAATTTAAGGTCAGCATTCTATATTCCTACATAATGTGCATTCTTGTTTAAAAGAATGTAGACTATGTGCACAGATTTTCTTTTTTTTTTTTTTTTTTCCTCTTCCTAAAGGAAGTGCTGTAGCCTCAGTAGCTGTTGATCCTAGTGGTCGTCTCCTGGCTACAGGACAAGAGGATTCCAGTTGTATGTTGTACGATATTAGAGGAGGGCGAATGGTACAGAGCTATCATCCTCATTCCAGCGATGTTCGTTCTGTTCGCTTCTCTCCAGGGGCTCACTACTTGCTCACAGGATCATATGATATGAAAATAAAGGTGACAGACTTGCAAGGTAACATACTTAAAGATACTAGGTTATTGTTCAATTTGATGGCTTTAATATTGAAGTTGTAAGAGAACGTGCATCGATGCTTAGTTTTTGGTTTCAAAAAATAGTAGAGCTTAAAGGATTTGAAATGTACATAGATGTGATTCTAGTCAGTTAACAGTTAACCAGTTGTATTGCTAAGAATGTAGGCTGTCGACTAAATCTGCTTGGGGAAGGGGTCTGATTATAGCAAAAGAACTATTTAATGCTGTTGACTGCTGATTTGGCCTTTGCTTTCAGGCAGCATTTAGAAAATTGACCCTATATATATATCTCTCTCTCTATATATATATATGTGTGTGTGTGTGTTTGTATAAAATAATACAAAAATATACATACATATACACACACTATGTGTGTGTGTGATGTGCATATATATATGCATGCTTATGCTTATTGGGAAAGGTTAGGAAGAAGGAAGACATCAGAGATATCTATCCAATCAGCTTGATTTTCCTGGACCCCTATATTTCAATCACATAGTTTAAAACTGAATATCTGTGTTTTTAAAGTTGTACTGTATCCAGTTATGCCTAAAAGCCAAAACACTGGGGCCTTGCTGTGCTGTGCTATGCTATACTGTGGGGGAAGGAGTGTGGGGGAGTATGTACTGTACTGACTGCAGGAAAAAATAGTTTAAAGTTGAACCAACTTTTCTTTTAATGTTATAGAAGAGTTAACAATAACCCTTAAGTTATAATCTCTGAGGTCAAGTACACTTCATAAAGTGAAATGCATGTGTAATTTTTCCTAAATGAGGAAAATAAAAGAATTAGGATATGAATTCATGAAATGAGTAACTCTTTCTGTTCCTCTGCCACAGGGGACCTTACGAAGCAACTTCCTCTTATGGTGGTAGGGGAGCACAAGGACAAAGTTATTCAATGCAGATGGCACACACAAGACCTTTCCTTCTTGTCATCTTCTGCAGACAGAACTGTAACCCTTTGGACCTACAATGGTTAGAGTGCAAATATAGGCAACCTATGCAGCTAAAGCACAGAGACATGAGACTACAGAACTGTAAAAAAATAAAATAATAATAATAATAATTAGGTATTCAGAGAGCAGCAGTTGACCAGGGGAGTGTCTTTTCAAGAGGAGAGGCACTTGTCACAGATTTTTCTGATTTCTAGGAGGTCTTGGTGTTTTTAGTATATTCTTTTGCAGTGCTTTCAGTCTTCCATGTGAACTCATGCTGCTGTGACCTATTGTAGTCTTGTTGCCAAAGTCTATGGGAAGAACTCCTRTGTTGTCGATGTGCACTCAAAGTAACAAGAATGACGTGTTTACAGTTTGGTATTAATTGCATTCCTTAGTCTTTGCTTCAATGACAATTTTATATAGAAACTTAAGTTGAACAACACTTTAAGTCAGTATGTAATTAGTTCCACATACACATAGAAGATAAAAATTACTTCTGTTTTTTCACATTTATTATATTCATCACTTCTCAAAAAGAGATCAAAGTTTATTATGTCTCCACCATGTCAACTTTTTTTAGTAATAAATTCTGAACTTTAAAGGTGACTAGGCAGTAACCACATCTTGATTATGGTCCATTATATAGTGTGACTCTTTTCTTTCCATCTGAACTGGGGGGAAATGTTGCTGTATTTGCTTATATGACATTGTTTTCAATAAGCTAACATGTTGGAGGGGGGAAAAAAGTAAAATACTGGTTTTGCTGTAGAAACATAATATTTTACTTTTTGAATGCAACAGAATACCTCTGTGTATAATGTACTGTAGAAAAGAGTGGATTGGCAGCAGTTGTCACAGTGAGCTTAATGGCTATCAGTTCTCTCAAAGTAAAAGGGATACCATTAACACTATACTACAAACCAGCATGGCTTAAAATGCTATGTCTGCATGATAATTTAAGAATTAAATCATTTAAATTCCCAGTCCRGAAGCTCATTTGAATTTTATTTCTTGCACTGTTTATGTATAAGAAATTGCAGTTTTATTTCTACAAAACTTTAGATTCTAATGTTTATGTACTGTTATATTTTCATATTGTACAGTTCCTTTTACTTTTTAAATTTAAAAACCTTAAACATTAGGTTATTTATTTATTTGAATTGCAGTTAAGTTTTGGATTTTCTTGATTAATAAATTATATGTGCACCGTAGCAAGCATTTTTAACTATTGTACAAAAGTGGAAAGGCAACTATAGAAGTGTATGTGTGTTAAAATCTCAATAAAGACCTCCAACACCTGCAACTAGCTGACCTGTTATTTCAGATTCTTATTTTAGAATTCCTCAAAAAAGTATATTGAAAAGTATTGAAGTCTTATATCTGAGATACCAYCTGATATAAGCCTGACTTCGCAGAGCCGTAAGTAATACAGCAGCAAGAAACCTGTAGTTTTTCTATGTTGAACACAGTGGTAAGGTCCTAATGGTGCTCTGGAGGAAAATGCGACTGTCACGTTCCTCCAGTTGTCTGCTTGTCTGTGATCACAGCTGACAGACTATTGTTAATAATTAACAATTTGCCATCATCTTCAACACTTTTTAATTCACTTTATTACAGCTCGTGCCTCTAGGCTGCGGATCCAGTCGTGCCTCTGTGGTGTGTCCCAGCCCTGGGCTGTGGCTCCGGGCGTTTCCTCTTTTCAGAGCTGAGCTTCCCCCCTCACCTGTAGTTACGGCTTGGCTTTGCCTGGCAAAGCGGTATTGAAAACCTGAACAAGAAAGAAAGGGAAAGAGTTTTCCCATAGTGATGTCTGGCTGGAACTGCAGCTGAGAAGTTCCTGGAATAAACCTGCTGTACAGGAGCAGAAAAGGGAGCTGAAATGGGTGAGAATTCCTGYTCTTGCCCCTGTCTTACGTCTGTGTATGGTCTGGCTGTACTTTATTTATTAATGCTGAGCCATAGACTCGTTACACTGTGGGAGAGAAAGAAAACTGTTTTACTGCATCTACTACGCAGCCCTTTTTCCTGCCAGGCAGAAGTCCTTAACCTCGCGGCAGCCCAGGCGCTGGGGCCCTGCCCGCGGGCCTTTCCCGTGCGCAGCAGTAGCAGCCGCAGCCCGCGGCGAGGCGGTGCCTGCCCGGCGGCCACGCGAGCCGAGCGGAG
>NW_020451027.1:1548672-1633553 GCF_003343035.1 Apteryx rowi | reverse complement strand
GGCTGAGGCCCGGCCGAGGCGCGTCGTGGCCGCCCGCCCGGTCCCGGCTCGTAGGAGAGCGGTGCCTCGGGAGAGGAGTGCAAGGCCGTGTTTCTTTCGGAGTTGCGATAGTGCTGCGTGGTTTAAGGAGGGCAGAAGTGAACAAAGAACGCCGCTTTTCGTCCTTTTAGAGTAATTTGACCAGCTGCGACACGCAGCTCATCCGGCTTTGTGCGGCTGAGGAGACGCTGTTGGGGCCGCGGGTCTGCTCGGGGGCCCTCCGAGGGGCAGCTCCTCTGGAGAAAAGGAGAGCGAAGGGGGCGCGGGTGGCGTATGGTCCCCAGTTTGCAGGAGCAGGACTTGTGCAGATAACGCAAATCTCCTGCCAAGATCGCCGCAGGGAAGGCAGCAAAATGTCATCATCCTTTACAGGCTTGGCCAGATGAATTGCAGTAATAATACTGCATTGCGTTATCTTGAAATCTAGAGGAATTCTGTCCTGTTTTAACATACGTGGTAACGCTGAACTGTGTTCTTATATCAGGTGGTATCTCAGCTAATAGCTCTAGCTAGCTAGAACGGTCCAGTTAGTTAATGCTGTTTAATTATTGCATCTTGTTACCAACATTTTATTGGGAAAAAATTGAGACAAGATTAGTCTGTTTCATGGAGAGCTGGGTTTTTAAACAACCTTGAAAAATATTTTTTTCATGTTGTAAGACTGTTTCGATTGCCATACAGCACTTTTCATCCTGCATTGAACCCATGACCGTGGTGTTGTGTTCAGCGATACAGGATGCTGCTTGCCGTGGTGCTGTGGGCAGCTGTGCTGCTGGCAGGTGGCGAAGCGCAAGATGATGAGTGGATTGACCCCACAGACATGCTCAATTACGATGCGGCCTCAGGAACCATGAGAAGACCTTACAAGGTGGAAGAAACGCATGCGTGTTTTTCTCTCCCCATGTCACCCCCCTGCCAAACCCTGCTTAAGATTACCCTTAAAATTGTGAAGTTAGAAAATGGCAGGATTATGGGCTTTTTATCTTATAATTCTTCTGTGTTTATCGATGATGATACAACTTTATAAGAGTATGTCTTTTGTTAAAAAATGAAAGAAAAAATACAGCTTTCTTGCTCCATACCTTACAGAATGCTGACTTGGGTAGTAAAGGGGGCTGTTATTTGTTAGACCACCTCTTTGCTTAATGTAGGTGTAATGTAGGTGAGCGTGGATTAAATGAAGCAGAGCACTGGAAGAGAGAGAATTCAGCTGCCTTAATGGTGAACTATATTATGGTAGATAATTAGCTTAGTGCTTTTTACTAATAAGTTTCTGTTGCACACTTGCAAGTCGCAGGGACCACGCTTTTTAGCTTTTCACAAGTGGTTGTTGACTGGTTGTGGCTCCGCAGTTGTTTCCTTGAGCAGAAGTACTGGGTTAAACAGCTCTTGTTAATTTCTCAAACAGTGCTAAATACTTTGAAAGTTAAATTCCTACCTGATAAAAGTTGGGGTATTCAAATTAATGGCTACTTTGGGCTTGAATTATCCAGTTCCCAGTAATATGGAACAAACCCCATTCACCGGTTGAGAGAGTGTTATGAAAGTGCACGGTGTGTGTAAGTGCCAATAAGGTAGTGCTGGGCATCGGAGTTTTCCAGAGGAAGTTCAGAACAGGTCTTGAATGCTGTACCGTCAGTAACTCATGAGCATTGAGAAGAACATGAAATACTGAAAAGTGAGTTTTAACAAGGTGAATCGACTGTCTCGTTTGAGGGGTGGGCTGTCTGATATATGTATATCATGAGATAGGTATTATTTATTCCATGGTACATGTCAGTATATGGCACTGCGAACTATTGCTGCACAGGCTTTTTTCAGCTCTCAAGTTTGGTTTTGCAGTCTTGAATAATAAATTTTAACATATTTTAGAACCTAATTCTCTGGAGCTTAAAGAAATGCGAACACGCAAACTGCATCATTTCTCCACTGTGTTCCTCCTCCCCCTGCCTCAGGTCTACCCCTCATGCTCATGAGCATCCATAAAATTCAGCTGCAAGCTTTGGAGGCTTTTAACTTGCTACCCAAGCTTCAGCAGCTTGAGGTAACAAGGTGATAGTGCATTATGTACTCCTCTGCTGACTCTATCTCTGTGTTTTGTCTGTAAGTAATGTGAACGTTTTATCAATAGTTAGTGTAATCAGAATTGTAACCAGTCAGCCAATAGTCATATTTAATGAAGGAGGGCTTTTAGCCCTGGGTATATACCTTGAGGAATTTTTTTTAGACCTTTGATATCTTTGTCAGATCTGCTTTTATCAAAAATGTTAGGAGTTTTATTGTTGCCTCCAATGAGAACAGACTTGCATCTTAAAGGAGAAGAATGACTGTTCTGGGTTAATCCTTCTTTCTAGGATTTCTCTTCTGCTCTGTAATGAGAGATTTTAGGCAGGCAGGCAGGCTGTGTGGGCCAGCCTGGCCCTCAAAATAAAACTCCAAATTAGCATGGGTTCACTGATTTCTGAAAAGCTGCACGTTCTTTTGGAGAGTCCTCAGTACGCATGCCTATTGGTGTAGAAGCACCACGGAAACCGCAGCTGAACAGTGTGTAGAGGACAAAATGGGAGGTTGCGGCGGAGTGAAGAGGGAGCAACCAAGAACATAGTTTTGTATTTACTTTCAGCCTGCCTGGCTGTGTGGGGAATCTCACCCGGCTGAGAAGTGACCGTTTACTTGCTGAGTCGGTTTTTAGCCAGCCTGGTTATCTCTCCGATGCACTGCGTGGCTCTGGGATGGCTACCACTCACAGGAGGGGAAGGAGCAGGTTGGGAAGGAAAGGGTGGAACCTCACTGTTTGAGGGGAGCATAGATTTAGGTGAGCTTAAAGCAACTATCAGTTTGGAGCCTAAAATAACAACAGAGGCAATTGGAATATCTTGGGGTGAATGTTAGCAAAAAAGACCAACGCTCAGTTTTTAGCTCCTTTTAAAGTGACCTGACTGTAAAAGTATAACTGGGTATATTGATCAAATTCTTATGTACAATTTGATTATAAAAACATGTTTCTCTTACGTAATTTTAGGTAAGCCTTCATGATTCTGAGGATAAGACTATGGATACAGTCAGTACTGAAAACTTAGCAAGTTGCTCCAGGGAGGTAGAGTCCTTGCGACAAAAGGTTTGTTATGTGACTTCAGAATATTTTCCCACCTTTTCTATGGTTTGTGCTTTCTGGTGATACAGAGGCAATGGATAGTACAGAGGAGGTGGATTGCCACTATAGTTTGTGAGAGACTGTGCGTTATGTAGGGGAACCTCTTCATATAACTTTACAGGGGAGACTGAAAGGGATTTGAACTCAGTTCTAAATTGTTGTTAGCTCTGGCAAATTCTCTTTCCTAAAACACTGTAATAACATAACAGAATTTGGTAGGAGTTGCATCTTTCTGTTCAGCATTGGAAATTTAAACATGTCATGTTACTCCATGCTGCAAAAGCTAAGAAAACTGATCTTCCATTCAAATTGTTCAAATCTGTTAGATTTGAAAGGGGTGAGTTGGCAGTATAAAGAGTTTATTTGTGGCAGGACCATAGCGTACAAGGATTTCAGGTAGCAGTGAAGCCCACTGGGCAGCTCTCAGAAGCTGCTGTAAGACCCCACGCTGCTTCTTTGTTTGAGGTTGGAAGGATGCAGTGATGCTTATGTAGCTACCAGGACTCCCACTTTCCTCCACCTTTTGGACACCCAGTGTGAGATGTCATTTTAGTTACTTAGTATTTTTTTTTTCAATTATCTTTTTCTCTGATGTAAGCTTTAAGGAGATCCAGATCTTTAGTTCTTCTAGTCCTACTGAGGTTAGTACTCAGACCACTTTATTTACAGATCTGAAATCTTCCATACTGGCCAGTCTTGTGAAAAGTAATATGAAAACTTACTCTTCAGCAACTATGTATGATTTTTTTCTGGTGTGCTAATCCCAAGATAATTGCTGAACTACAGAAATAAACCTCTGGTAGTCATTAGTTAAATACGTTGGTAATTTTTTTCCTCTTTCAAACAAGCTGATTTGAACAAYAAGTGAATAAACTAACTGTCTTTACATTGCAGGTTGAAGAATGTGAGAAGAAGAATACCATATCACRTGAAAGCCGTAGCTTTTATATTTTTAAGCGATACTTGAATAAGATTTTAAATGAAGCTGGAAAACTTGGTCTTGTAAGTATCTGAAGACTGATTAAAAATGAATTAGAATTCAAACTACTACTTTATGTATTTTTCACTGTTATCAAGTATTGATTAATTATTCTGACTTACTTTAAATTTAAATTAAAAGAAGGGAATTGAATTGTAAAGAAAAAATGATAGACTGAAGCATGTGCATCCAATTTTACTATTAGAGAGTTACTAGAATTTGTTCAGAGGCACAGTTGCCCCCTGCTCTGTAAAGCATCCAAAAGAAGACTATTGGAGTTCAGAATATGTGTTTAAACATCTGTTGATAGGATGCGGCAATAGTAATACTCTTTTCAGCTCATGTTAATGGTTGTTAAATTTGTAAGAGCCAGATTTTTTGTTTTGTTTTAGACCTTTCACTTGTCCAGGAATAGTAGCTTACTGCAGTTTGCATAAAAGAATCACCTCATTACTTACTTCATTATAATGCCTTTGGAGATTTTTTTTCTGTTCAGAAAGGATGATAGAGCTGTAGTGCACTTCCCTTACCATGGCCTTCATCCTGCAGTCTGTCACAAAAAGATGCTGGTATATAATGAGGGTATATAATTAGGATTTTGGCTAGAGATACAAAATTTCTTGCATGCATCTATTTCCAAGTAGGCAGCTTTTAACCATTGTTCTGTTTTGCTTTTATTCAGCCCGAGGAAAACACGGATAGTGTGCATTATGATGCTGAGATCATCCTTACAAAACAAAAATATTTGGAGATCCTCAGGTTTCTCAATGAGGATACTTGGCAGTCAGGTGCTGTGGATGATGCGCTTAGTGATATCTTGATCAATTTTAAGCACCATGATTATAAAGCTTGGCACTGGAGGTTTGAAGACACTTTTGGAATTGA
Source organism: Apteryx rowi (assembly GCF_003343035.1). NCBI lineage: Eukaryota > Metazoa > Chordata > Aves > Apterygiformes > Apterygidae > Apteryx > Apteryx rowi. Next base: position 1,628,496 of record NW_020451027.1, on the reverse strand, counting down.
TCCATATAATATGTTTATGGTAAGACAAGGAGAGAGGTGATTTTTTTTTTTTTTTAGATTACTGTTTTCTCCAGTTTCTTTATGCAAGTCTAGCCAGTAAGTGTTGCCATCTTAACTGCCTGTATACAGCAGTTCTTTCCGTCATACTTACAGTGAGTCACTCATGGTGTTTCTTGATCCCTGAAGGTAGAGGTGATACATTCACTTGAAGTAAAAGTTAAACTTGTTTCTTCCTGTGGTGGTCTTTTCTTATTGCAGCTTTGTTTTTCTGTGGGTATCTGGTATGCTTTCTGTTCTTTTGTTTTGTTTTGTTTTTCTTCCTTTTTGTATGTTGTGTGATCCATTAGACTCTATTTTCTGATCACTTAACAGTACAGCTGTCAATTTTCCAGATTTGTCTCTTGTTCAAATAGATGCTGGAGCTGTTGATTTCAGCAGGAGCTGGAATATATTTATACTGAGACAAGTATATATTTGAGGCCTTAGATTTTATAGGTTCATGCATTTTGCTGAAAAATTTTGTGTAATGCTTGAAAGAAGAGAGCATGACCATGTATGAAAAGTCATACTTCTCTAAAACAGAATTACAACGATTTTAAATAGTGCTAAACTGAGGATCTATAATATGCTGAAACTCTCCAAATAAGTCTTGAAAATTCAGAATATGCTTATATATTTTAGCTAGAAGGATCTTGAAAGTAGCCTGTATAGTTTCTAGGGGTCCATGGAAGACAAAACAAACAAACAAACCAAACCTATTATCAGTAGCTTAACTTTGCTATTAGGGATCTGTACGCAGAAAAAGACTAAAGTGCTTCCCTAGGATCTTGCTACTGTTATTTAAACTGTAGTTTTGTCTCTTAACCAAACTGCAGGCACTGGCAGCAGTGATTCTATAGTTCGTACCAGGCATTCTGCTTCTGCAGCACGGAATGATTTAAATTCTGTAATTTTTAAGTTTGATAGGTAATGTAACAAATATCATAAGAAAAAAATAATTAAATATCATAAGAAAGAAGCGAGCATTTGTAACATAAGGTTGTGATAGGAATGACCACTGATAATACTGTGAAACTGTTCTGCTTTTTTTTATACTGTAGCAGATATGCTGTAAAAACAAGGAAAAAGTCCCTCAACTCTTTCATGTAAATGAAGCTAATAAAAGCAAAAACTGGAAATTCCTTCCTGTGTTCTGGCAGTAAGCCTGGAAAATTCCAAATCTGGGCCATAATTTTTTTTTTCCTGCTTTCTTTTTCAGATCCTCTTATGCTTAGTGTGCATTGTAATTATCATAGCTACAGAGCTCTGGACACGTATTCATTGGTTTACTCAGCTAAAACGTGTTTTATTAATCAGTTTTCTGATCAGTTTTGCATGGAACTGGCTTTACTTGTATAAGGTAAGTTGTTCAGAAATCCTAACCAGTTTTAGGCTTAACATTTTTACAGTTATCAGAGATTTGGGTTGNTTTTTTTTTTTGCTTGTTTAGTTTATATAAAACAATAATTGATTGCAAGGTAAATAAAGGGATGACAATTTTATTTTGCATGTTGACAGGTTTATTAGGTTTAAAAAACAACAAAAGAAACCCTGCCAACTTTTGCCCTGCTGCAGAGGTGCACAAAACTCAAAGCAGTAGAACTGCCAAGTTCACTGTGGAAACATGAACTCTGTCTAAAGCTGCTTGTTAGGAAAGTCTTCTGGAAAAAAAATACTGTTTTTTTTTGTTGTTTGTTTCTTCAAAGATCACTAGCTGAAAGTGTATTTAATGGGTGATATACCAGACATAAATGCTTCATTAATGGTCATAAAGTAGCTGACTTTAGAATGGTATTGGTTTTAATGAGGAGGAATTTATCCCTTTAGGTCATAGCCCAGACACGAAATCTAGGTCCTCACATCTTGTCATCAGAACGTAACTGCAGTTCTTCAGAACATTGCAATACTTGATTTGTTTTAACAGACCAGGAATAGTGGAGTGGCAGAGATTAGGATGGACCTTGAATGTGAGTGGACTGCCATGGGCAGGACTTAGTGCGAGTCGTTAAAGAACTGATGATTTGACCAAAAAGAAAAAAAAAATTTATTATCAGTTGTAAGGCAAAATTATAATGAGTACAGGTGTTTGTGTTAATAGGAGTTATTTTTAAAAAGAGAGAGAAATGTCCCAATGTTTTAGTTAGTAATTTCATGGTAGTGGTCTTTCTTCTCTCACTCCCCCCATCCAATCCAAACGTATTTTAAGGAAACTTGGTACCAAGTTGCTTTTGCCCTAAATTTATATCCAAGTTGGGTGTTTAGGTAATTCAAATGCCATTTGGAGAATAAATCAAAGGGGTAGCCATCTTGATAGTTTTATCTGGTCCCACGAAATTCCTAGGAATTAACTCTGTTTAATAGTTTGTTTAGGTAGCAAACTTTTTTTTTTTTAAATACAGATATTCCCAGGTAATTACACCAAACCTGCTAAGAGTGAATAGTGGTAGGTCAGGTTCAGCCTGTGCCCTGGGAGTGGGGGGGAAGGATCTGAGTGGAGACAGATCTCAGCACGGAGCCTGCTCTGGCTCTGACCTTGGGCTGTCAAGCTGTGCTGGACATTAGCTGCCTGCGCTGTCCCAAGAGATGTGTGGCTGATGGCAGGAATGTTTTTATGATGGAAGCAGTCAGTGCCTTTTGAAGAAGACTGCTTTCCTCCCAGTCGGAAACTTCATACTGTGTTTGGCTTGTGGAGATCTGCTTTTTCAGATTTGTAATAAATCTTAGAAAGCCTTACAGGTGATGGCAGCTCTATCTTTATTTCTTAGAAGTAATTCTGATTCTTCTGCAGCTGGCCTTTGCCCAACATCAAGCAGAAATTGCCAAAATGGGGCAGTTTGATAACGTCTGTGCTGAGAAGGTGGACTGGAGTGGAAGTCTCATTGGTAAATATTTGTTTCATTATTTTGTAATAGTTTTTAAGACCACAAAACATTCAAAAGTTGCCAAGCCAGTAGTAACATCCCATAAATAATTTCTTCATGAATAGTAAGTGTGTTGTATCACCTTCTTCAGCAATATTATCAGATTATGTGGTTAAATCATCTTTCCATTCCACAAGGCGTTCCTTTCTAGGCCTTTGAAGGAGAGCTGATCCACCAAATTGTTGTTCAGAGCATGTCATGGGGTTACTTCTTATCCTTAATACTGATGTACTGTCTTTTGTCATCCCATGAGTGTTCAGTACCGTTCAGTGCACAGTTTATTAAAGAGAGGAGGGCAGAATTCAAGAAAAAGATTTCCTCATCTTCCAAGCATGTGAATACAGTAGGCTTCAGAAACCTGATCAGTAACTATTCACCGAGTTCTGTTATTTTATGGAGATGGTTGAATATTTTTTATTAGCCCACTGAGTGTCATATCAGGAAGATTAATGGTGGCAACTTGTAATGAGTGCCTGTTACGGTCTCTCTACTGGARTTTATTGGTTTTGATTGCTGTATTTTGTCAAATTTTAACTCTACAAAAATCAAACTGCAGAAATATTTAAGTCATAAATTATTTGTTTGTAACTTAAAATCCCATTAAGGACAAAGACTTTCTGCTTGTAACTAAAATATTCTGCCAAATACATGTTTCTTTTAAGCATACTTGAAAAGCTTGCGGCCTGAGAGATGAGTAATAACACTGACAATTACTTCTGTTTCAGCGACTGTGGGAAAAATGTGCCGAATGATAATGTTTCCACAGRCTGGGCTTATTTTTCTTCTGAGACTTCTAGGAACTAAGTTCAGCTATTGAAGAGATCTTTTTTGATCTTCCCTTTCCTTTCTGCCTTCCCTCTCCTTCCTGTTTCCCCATGACTGGATAAGCTACACTGCCATCCTAATTTGAGATTTTTAGAAATAAATCTGAGCTTTGAACCATATCTAGAAGAGTTCTGTTCCATCTGTAACTGAAATGCTACTTTCTCTCTTGCTACTGTATTGTAAAATATGAAAAAAGTAGTAAAAAATGTCTTTGCTTTGACTGTAGAATGGCTCAGAAGTAAGTGGACGTTTCAGGATGATCCCTGTCAGAAGTACTATGAAACTCTACTAGTAAATCCTATTTTGCTGGTTCCACCGACAAAGGTATACACCAAATATAATGAAATTGTTCATGTTTCTGTTTAATCAATAACAACACTATTTTTCTATTTATATTTTTCTAGGCATTGGCTATTACTTTCACTAACTTTGTAACTGAGCCTTTGAAGCATGTAGGACAAGGTATTGGTGAGTTCATCAAAGCACTCATGAAGGAGGTACCGTTGCTTCTGCAGGTTCCAGTACTAATCATGATGGCTCTAGCTGTTCTGGTTTGTATGCATTTATCTTATATTTAAAACACTGGTTTTACTAGTAATTATATTGTAAATCAAATGTATTTATGTTTAAGTATTATCATATAGTACTTACTTACATTTTTTATTTGTACTACTGAACAGATTTGTTAGAACAGATGAAATTTTTCTAATATACTGGGTTCAAGGGATTTCTTAATATTTTTATAGTACAGTTGATTTTGTTGTTAAAAACAGGCAAGTTTATATTTAAATTGCATCTCTCTTCCACATTTTATTCCACATTTTCCATGTGGAATAAAATATTAAGATAGCTTAAGATCCTAGATTCTATGACAGTTTATTTCTAACTCAGTTTCTGCCTCTTGCATAGTTAGAGTTGTTGCACAATGATGCATGTAATTTGAGTTTTCTATATGAAAGCATTGAGTTAGGGCCCTCAGCATCTTTCTTACTGTAGCACCAAAGACAAAGTACAGTCTGGCAGCTGCTGCCTGTGTGGTCAGACTGCAGACAGCTTGAGTTTTACTGTAACCATTCTGATCATCTGAGCTTTTCCTTCAGTGTTTTTCAGCAATGTGACTTTGAACTTAGTGGGAAAACCATAGGCTGCAAATGTTTGGGTCTTTGATCTGTTTTTCTTCCCCCCCCCCCCCAGGGTTTCTGCTATGGTGCAGGATCATCAGTGTCTATGTTAAGATATTTAACATCCTCTCAGAAGAAAATGCTTCCTCCACCTGACAGACAACAGGAGAAAATAGACTTTAGGCAATATAATGCGAGTGATTCAGATGACTGTCCTTCATGGAAGATTCCTCATGTAAATAGAGGACCCCATGACAGAGGAGATGCCTATATCAGACCTGGAAACAGCAGCAGAAGCCTTGACATTTTCCATGCAAGCGATGAGCCAGATACGCAAGTAGAAGAGTCTCACAAACCAGAACCCAGTGTATGTTAGTCTAGGGGTCTTTGAGCTTGAATTAAATTTACTAGACTTAAGCATCATCTGCTAGAACATGTTTAAACAACAAGCTTAATCCAAATCTTGGGGAGAGGAGTTAAGGAAGTACCTGTTGCCCTATAGAATAGTCCTATAGAGATTGGTTCAGGCATATTTTTTTCTGGAAAAATACTGGGCAATGGTTAACAGTGGCAGGAAACTACCACTCTTAATTAGAGCACTTTATAGTAAAGGATTTAAATAACTTCTGTTTTGAGAGTTTAATACTCCTATCAGCCTGGGGTAAAGATTACTTTAACTTTTCTGTAAACTACAAAATATATTTATATTAAAACCAGACCTATATTCTAGATTGTACTTATGACCATGTACAGTTTTCCCAGGAAAAAAAGCTGCCAATTATCCTTTAAAGTTAGTTAGGAAATTTTCAGGGGTTTTACCCCTTGAGCTGAGATATACCTGAAGCACTGGATACCGGCACTTCAGATTGCTTGATTAATAGCTTATTATTAATTTTTACAGAATAGATTGCACACTGAGTCTGAAGTTTGTAGCCTAGCAACTATCACAGCTGAATGCCTTACTGAAGAGCATGCACTTGAGCAGCAGAAACGGCAGACATGCAAAGCAGAGCAAGAGGCTGGAGAAAATTGCAATCCTAGTAAAAACCTGGAAGGGGAAAGTTCTACAGTGGGAGCACCTGAAGACAAGAGAGAGAGTGGGTCATGTGAATCAAAGGAAGGAGACTGAGGACTCTCCAAGCTCTGCTGTAAGTTTTGGCTAAGCTTTATTTGTCACATACTTGCTTGTTCTACTCTAGTTCTCAAATGTAGAAAATAAATAGAACATCAGTAAGCTGATGTTCTCTCATCTTTGGTGAGAGCATTAGCAAGAATAGCTGTAGGGTTTTAAACTGAGAGACTGAGTGTACATGATCACTTTACTGTTCTTGGAACTTAAAATAAACTTAAGTAAGATACTATAACCTTAAGTGCTTATATAATATAACATTAAACATAAACAGGCTTCTGGTGTTGCTGCTTGTCCTAAATCAAATTTGTGTAATGTTTCAAGTAAATCTAGATATTTGGTGGTGGGGAAGCATTAATAGTCTATGATCTAGCAAACAGCCTACTCAGATAATTGTAAAACAGCTCTAAGTTGCTGTTGTTCACATAATAGTGCTGTAATAGAGTCGACTAATTACAGCTCATCTAGAAGTCTCAGGACTGTGTTTTATATTCTTTAAAATCAGTTTTAAGTAGGTAGAATTGCTCCTTGTCAGCTCAGTTCTGAGAGATTTTAATGATTATCTTCTAATTTAATAATTTGCATAGGAGTAAGAAACTGATGTTGTACCAGTTTTCTTAGGGCAGTTCAAAGCTGGGCAGGGAATAGCAAACTTTCAAGAAAAGGTACTAAAGATCAGCTTGATACAGTGATGGCAACACATGGTTTTGGAAGAACATTCTGGCATTTCTCCGTAAGCACAGGAAGGACAGTTTTGGTTTCAGTACAAGTCAATCATCATCTTCAATGCTAAAAAAAAGCTGTAAGGGAATGTGTGTAAAATTTTCAGTAACTGCAAAATAGGATGAATTATGTGGAACCTGTGTCTGTTTAACTGTTATTGCAAAGCTGTTTTACTTTGAAGCTAAACTAAACTCTAGATTCTTCTCAGGGATCACTTCATTTATAAATACCTGAAGTGAACAGTTTTTCCACCTTTACTGTTACAGTCCGTGATTTTTAACTCAAGATACCCATATTTAAAGCAACGTACACCCCTCAGGGCTAAGAACTGCATCAGGGAAGGCATCCATCCAAGAGAATACTGAAAGTTACAGCTGTTTTTCCCCCAAAATACCCCAGCATAAGAAGTAGCTGGGGTCAGGTAATAGGCAGCATAGATGCATTTGTTGTTTGTAACGCTTGAAGTTCTCCGGCTGCAGGAATTATCTGATGTCCGTGACAGCCCAAGCTAAACTCCTAGTAACCCCGTAATTCCCTGGTGAATGGACTGCTATTGGTGCTGGAAATGTACCACCATGTGTAGACAGCACTGACACCTGTTATTTGCAAACAAGTACATCATCTTAAAAAATTATTCTGATTGTTTCCTATATCATTCATCATACTTTTATACTTAACTAAATATTACCAAGATAAGCCAAGCATGCTTTTAAAAGAATATTTTTGAATTAAACAGAATTAAAACTAGCTTATTGAAAAGTGATTTTTTTTCCTTTTTTCTTCTTTTTTATAAAAATTGATTGCAGGAACACAGTTTGGAAGAAATAAAGACAGACTAAGTACTGAGGCTATTTATTTCTCAATTATTTTTATTTTTAAAAAAGTATAAAAGAAAACAGGACCTTTTTCCAGGGAAGTACAAATTAGGGGGGAAAAAAATCAAGTTTTCCTTAAAAAGAATTTACAAACTTAGGTCTTACACTAGATGGAGATACCAGTAGAGTCCACACATCTGCAACAGGAGTACCTTGATGGAGAAGAAAATTCATATTAATGTTAAAAGACTACAGGCAGTTAAGAGGGAGATACAGTAGTCAGTAATTCCAACAGACACTGCTAAAAGTAGCTGCCAACTACAAACAGGATTGGCAACTCTGCCTTTAACTACAGGTCAGTGAGTGTGATGCTGCTATTTATACCAAAAAAAAAAAAAAAACATTAAAAAGGAGACAAAATTACTAATTGCTTTCTTTTTTAAAAGGCATGTATGTTTTCCCAGCAAACAAAAATGATACATAAGATGTTACTGTACAGAACGAGTCTGTTACTTTCTTCAGCTAGAATTTGGTCCTTTTATAGTTGAGGGTAAATGCACTCTTTGTTCATCCATTCTCTTAGCTTGTGATCGTAAAATGAGGCTGAAAAAATCCTCATCTGGTACAGTCGGTCCTTTTGCAGATGATGGAGGAGCACATCTTTGATCATCCAGTCTGGAACCCTACGCAGAGACCAAGCAATAGCATTGCATATTTACATGATATATAAGTGAACATATAAAATAAGTGAATAATATAAGTGAAAAATTAGTGAAAGTTCTTGTTTTCAGATGTAAAGCAATTACAAGGATTTAATGTGTAAGCTTTGTTTCAACTAGCTGACCATGCAGGGAAATCACACTTAAATGAAATAACTAGGTTAAAGGTGCAAGTGTAGCTGAAATGGTTCATCAAAACCACCTCTCAGAGGTGTCTGAAAATACTGTCCTAATTTAGTTATCATTAATAGTGTGGAGCAAGATTTAAGTGTTCTTCATCCAGAAGAATTTTAGCATTGCTACTTTGTGCTTCTAGTCTGATAGTACAGAAAATATGGTTGTCCTCTGATACATCAGCTGTTCTCTCTTTAGGTTAGGATTCTTACTCTTTTCTTAGAAGCTGTCCTGCAAATTACAGAAATAGGGTTTTCTCGGCTATTTTTCTTTCATGATTCAGGGAGTAAAAATAGCTATGCTGCTGTCAGGTTTGGAAACACAATACTGAGAAGTTTTTCCTCAGAAGATTCTGGTACATTTTAATCACAGTGTTACAGACCTCTCTATATAATGCGTCTGAGATATAGCTTCTGTGCTCATTTTACACAGCAGCCCCCTCACGGTGAGATTTCACAAGCACCAGCCTGCCAGACTAGCTTTGGCGGTGGACTACAGCCATCCACTGTCCCTCCTTCAGTGGAGCTGGCAACGAGCGTGTTTGGCACTAGCAGGCTGCTGCCTCGCCAGCTGCAGAGGGACGGAGGCACCTCAGAAACGTGCGTTTGCAGCGTTCACTAGAGAGGAGTGATGGGACTTGAACAGTCACCTTTGAGACACAGTATTTTCCACCACACCGATACAGAAGTCAGCAACACTTTMTTGCTACTGTTTAAAGCAGTAACATCAGTAATGGATGACAGGGAGGTAAATTTTTCTATTCCTATCGCAGTAAGCGCTGTCAGACATTACATGTCTGCTATAGATAGTGAATGGGAAGAGACTGAAACTCTATCAGATTAATCTAGAGATTCTTTGCCTGACTGAGAGCAGTAAACAGACAAGTTGCTGTTTCATCAGATTGATGAATGCCATTGCTGTAAAATCAAAGATCTCAGGTTCTGCTTCCCACCCAAGGTAACGTACTTACCTTTGGAAAACTTAGCATCTGAATTTTGTACTTTGAGATCCTTACCAACCCAGCAGATAAAATACCAACTCTCTAGTTCTCTTTGGTTATAACATACTATAAGTGGTAATCAGATGCATCACTTGTATATTACTATGAACTATTATTTCAGTGTACCATAACAGGAATGATAATCATTATCAAAACTAAAAATTTAATAGTGAATTCTTTCATTCGATGAGTTAGGAAGGCATCTGATACACTAGGAATCCTAACAAGTTAGATCTAAATGCTTTTTTTTTTTTTTTAACAATTATTTTATCTATGCCTTTCAGTAACCTCACTTGTTTTCATTTTTTCAGCATCCCTCCAGTTCATCATTTGTTATTTTAAACGGTTAACATGGTATACAGACTGAAATTTACACTTGCTAAAGACTAGATGATTTGGAAAAATATTCTTGAATCATTTCTGGATCTTCCTTTATGTCCCTATCCCACAAACCAATATATATCTTAAAACACATGATATGCATAGGAGCTTACTTGAAGAAACTAAACAGCAGGATACACAAATCAAAGCCCCAGAGATCAGAATCTTAAGAATTGTTTTTAAACTTACCTGGCATTTTATCAGTATGTCAAAGAAGTCATCGTCTAGTTCTCTGTTGTTGCTTGCCATTAAGTGACCCAGGACTGACTGACTGTTGCGCTGATTCAGACGAAGTCCAGGCAGATTACTAAAGCTAGCGCGCTGGTCATCTAGACGACGGCTCTGTGAGCTAGCAAGCAGATCTAGAAATTCATCAGTGTGGGGTGAGACTACAGAAGTAGAAAAGGCTGGGGGAGGAGGAAGAAAAACAAATTAGCCTAGAAATAAGTTCCCTACCATAGTAGGTCTTTTGCATGCAAATACATTTTAAAATAGTATTTGCCAGGAACTAAAGTCAGTACAGATGTTAACAAAAAAAATTACATTTTCTGATCGTTTTAGGTGGAGTAGAGGATGTGGCTACTGAAGCAGCTGAGAATCTGTTCTTCTCCTGGAAGAAGCATCTCTGATCATCCATCCTGTTACTCTGGAATCGACTCAGCAGGTCAAAGAACCCTTCATCTGCCATGGTCTCTCGATTGTTTTTCTGAAGAGGACAGAAACATTAGTGGGTATTTTGAACTCAAAAGCACCTAAAACCAGGACAGCCGCATGGCAGTTTCATTCCAGCAATATGTTTTATATATGAGTATCTGAGAGCCATTAAACACTAGGATAAATCTCCATCTATAAAAAAATGGATGACTAAAAACCTAAAGTAATAGGAAATGCTAATAATATGGCAAACATATTTGAAAGGTAAAATCTATTAGAAATATTTCATTCTCTGGAACGGAGAGAACTGGTACTCTGATCATTACAACAGGAGTTTTCTCCTCAGCTATTAATACACCGAAACCCAAGTGCCCAGGAGAAAACAAAAGAACAGTAATGAACAGTTTCCAGTTGCTTCTCAGGTATATGGGTCTCTCATTTAGATCAAATGATGCAATTATTTTTAATTTTAACTGACTTCTGTCAAGAGTGCAATGACCTATAAAATATTTATCAGAAAAAAAAAAAGTTCCACTGGCTGATTTCAGCCAAGCTTGACAGGGTAGGAGTCAAAAAACTAGATTTTGGTAAGTTTGGAGAAACCTGGTCTGAGAGAGACGCTAGAAATAAAATATATGTGCCAGCTGACCTAAAACTTTAAAAAATCCACCATGAAAAAAAGCATTCTAATACTAGGAAAAGCTTAAAGCTATCATCATCCATGAGACATCTGTAAAAATGGCAGTTTCTACATCGATTCACAGAGTGACATTGTTTAAATGTTTAAATTAAGTAAACAAAACTAAAATGGATACCTGCAGGAATGCGTTTTCTGTGATTTTCATCAAACAAAGCTTTCAAAAGGCTATAATCTCCAGACCTACCCTTTGAGAGTTTGGAAGTCGGTGATCAATAGAATTACTGGCATCCTGCAAAACTTTGGAAGTGGTGCTGGTTTTGTACTTTTTGCCTTTTAGTCGATTTACAAAATGCAGCTTTGCTGAAGGTTTGGCAAGCAGTGGTTTCTGTTTAGCAAGAATCTCACTGTTCCAGTTCTGAACCTAAGAAAACAAGAGTCATGAAATTAACCCTTTTAATTTTAATTACATTACACTGATGCCTGTCACAGTTGCTTCTTTTCCTCCCCAAAGTGAAGCAGCTTTACATTATTTAGTTTATCCAGCCACTGGGTGGTGAAAACTTAGCTTTTGGTTGTATCATGTAACATATGATTACTGAAATCTTACTTACCTGAAGCAGCTTCATACTCTTGTTACTGATCAGTCTCTTAACTGAACCAGAGTGGGATGCTTGATTGATTAAAATGTCGTAAAATGATATATTTAATCAAGCACTCAGAAGTTTTCCTTATTGATTGCGGTGTAGGAAATGTAGTTAATGTGACTGCTAAAATTCAGGTACAGGTGGCAGTTCCCACATGACATTCTGACACTTGAAAAAAATCCATGTCTTTAAAGTGGGAGAGCAGAGCAAACCCTTGTACTCAGCAGATACTCAACCAGCCTTTTATGGAGTCCTTTACATACACAGAATTCCCAATAAAGTTTGAAAAGGAAGACTGAAAAGAATGCCAGCACAGTCTGACTTTATCAACCTGACAGATTTCGCATAATTTCTCTTCTAAAATAAAAACAGTTATCCACAAAACAGATAATCTACAAATGACAATCATTTATAACAACTGCATGAAAAACATTTTGCTTCTTGATTCAACATCAGAAATTGTGACCATAAGCACAAATCGGTCAGCAACACTGCCTAACAAAACGGAATTGCTTTTAAAGGCTTAAGCTCAACACACAGATTCCAACTCTGAGAAGAGTGTGTACTGTACAATCAAACCACGATGCTAGAGCCACACGTTCTGTTTTATAACAAAAACATTCATGGAATGAGTGTCCAGATTCTACTACCAGAGGATCTTGAAAAAAGCCCTTTACTAAAAGCTAAGCTGTGATACTAGGTTAATACTTCATTATAAAATCCATGTGAAACRTTTTAGTACATTTAGGGCACGAACTGTCACACACAGAATATTTTGAAAAATATCACAAATAAAGAGATTTAGAGAGTAAGAAAATACAGCTGGTAATAACCRGAAGCTTAGAGGGTCCCTGTGGAGAAGCAAGTCTGGAATAAAACCCAGACTCATTTTAAATCGGTGCCCAAGGAAGCTCTGTGCATTAGCGCTAGCTTCAGCTGTACCAACTGTCATGATGTAAGCTTTGAGGAGAGTTAATTTACTATGTGATAAACATGATGACAGGCTTTGTATCATTTGAAGAGATGGGAATTGAATATCTCAATATGGGGGCAGAAATAGCAATTTCAGTCTATCAGTAGTCATTTACATAAACGGCCAGCTTACCTCTAAAGGCAGAGAGAGTTTAAAGGAAGTCTCTCTCTCTCAAGATTCACACAAGGACTGGGATCAGGAACTCCCAGCCCCAAGAGAGTTTTGCGACTTGGGGGAAGTCACCTTCCCCATCTGTGACTCAGGTTCCGCATGTCTGAAGTAGCGTCTTTATTCAAGATGGGTGTTGAAACAATGGCTTGCAAGGTGGGTTGAAATCCCAAAGTGAGAAAACACTTACCTGTAGGTTAAGTGCCTATAAAATGATTGCAGCCAAAGAAAAATTGTTCAAAGCAGCTCTCTGAGCTAAAGCTTACGACATTTAACTACRAATCACTGTTATGCTGCAAACCTCAAGCCGCTTTTAAAAAGGAGATGAAAAGAATTCCTCTGCTGTACACTTGCAGGACCCTATTCTTTCTTCTTCCTGAGGGGAATAAAGCAAGCTTTCCACAAATCATTATATAATGTAAGGTGCTGACTGTTACCTACCTGGCAACAGTATTATTTGTCATGTCTAATTGTTAGACCTGCTTTTACCTAATTCTTAAGATCAGCTAAATCAAAGGGGATACAAATGACACATCAAAGTTCTGCCAACTTCTTTCAAAGTGGTTAAGTACAAAACTTCTGACTATCTTGTCCTAGAGCCTATCTTGTCATTTTAACACAAATAATAATAGCAAATTCATAACTTACAGTAAAACCCTGGGAAACATTTCATTGCAATCTTACTGGAGGAACAGAAAGAAGAGAAGCGCCAACCTTTTCTGGTGTTAATTTCATAAGTTCCATGTTTTCCATACTGTGACGGCGTCCTACTCTTGGTCTGGTACCTTCAAGAAGGAAACAAGTTCATCCTTTTATCATTAAGATTTATGGTGTTACCTTCAAAGCTGGGCTCTGGTTGTATTCATCTAAGCTCCAAGATACAGCAGTTCTGAGTTCCAAAATGGTGCAGTTAAACTTACCAGCAGAGAGTAAATAGCTGTTAGTATAAACAGCCTAAAAACCTCACAAATTGAAGCTACATAAGCAGTGCTTTCATGGGACACAGAGAAGGACCATGGAGCTACGAACAGAGCTCATCAAATGAACCAACTACTGTAAGCCTAGCGTTGCTAAGATGGCAGGAAGCAAAGACATAATTTGGCAGCAAGTAGACAAATTTCCCCCATTAAAAAAATGAGGACTACTTAAAATCTCAAGATTATTCATGTGAAGGAACTAAGCAGTAAGCTGTGATTCACAATGTAAATTCTCCAAAAAATAAGGGGCTAAAGGGGTCCAGTATCGCAAAAATAACCATTACACAAAGAATTTTTTTGTTCATAGGAAAAAAAATGCATACACAACCATCTGAAGGTTGTGTCTTCATCTGCCAAAAAAAAAAAAAAAGTAAATAACATACACAAATAACAATGTAAACAACAGATTTTTTTTTTCTTAAGTTCACTGTTGAAAAGTATTCTATAAATAAACACATACCATTCAAACTATTATCAACCACATGGTTTTCTGACATCATGGAGTTATTTGTGCTATAGCTCAATCCAAGAACCATCTGAAGATCTGAGAGATTAAGTCTAGCAGTGAGTTCTCCACTTCTATCTCCTACCTGCAGCCAGATAAAATAAGCAGATCTAGTACTGTAATAAAATATACACATATGTAAATATAAAGCAAACATCTCCCTTAAATCCCTGGTTGAAAATGGAATCAACTTTTTATTGTATTTTAATGTAAAAATTAAAAGCAGGGTACAAACCGGAGCCTAAAGTAATCTCTGCTAGGCTGTTAACTTGGACTCCGTGCTGGCAGTATTGCAATCAGCCACTTCAGACATTATTCAAAATCCATCCCACTATTCACTATCAGTCACGTGCATGGAGACACCTCTGTAACAATCATATGCAGTGAGAGCAAAAGCCAAGCAGCCACCGGGAGTGAGTGTGTGAAAGTCATTACCTCTCTTGAAATCTCCAAGTGCCTTTCTGCAAAATGCATTGCTTGGTCATGATTTCCCAGAGCAGTGTAAGCATTCCCTAAACTCCAGCATGCTCTTCCCTCACCAATCCTGCAAAAAATGAGCAAACCTTCAAGCACATCTTCCATTACTGTCTGAACACTAGGGGTCAGGTTTTCATAACATTACTACAATAGGATGGCTGTGCCAAGAAAAATTAAGATTCCCATCAGAAACTATGCCAACACCGATGCATTAAAGTATCTTAATTAAAGAAGTGTGATCTGGGCATAAGCGTAAATGTGAACAAATCTCATCAAATCTTTGATTTTTAAACTCACAGCACACACAACTCATTCCTTTCAGTTTTGCAAGCATTATAAACAGCAAATGGTTCCTTAGATCACAGACCTGTCACCCCAAGAATAAAAAAAAATTTATAGCCTACTTTGCTTTTCTTCAGAGCACATCCCTTATTATTCACATATTCTGCTTATTGAATTAGAAGTGCATTTAACAAAATTTTAGTTGCACCCAACGTTACAGAAAAACTCAGAAATCATGGCTTTAAAACAAGCGTTATTTGCTAGTGAACTTACTCTTCTCCCTCCCCCCTGTTCCTCATTCATGGAAAAGCAAAAGATACTTATTCTTGTGAAAGTCTGCAAAATTACTAGAATCAAGTCCTAGAAAACAAAGATCTGCTTTTCTTTTCCTTAATTTATAAAGAAAATACTGACACAAGATGTGGAAACTGTCATTCATCAATGCTGTAATAAAACTGAAGAAAGGCATCTTTCATCTCAGACTCATTAACTGAAATACCTTCAAGAGTACATTTGAAAATTGGAACTCATCATTATAGGGAATTCACAATAATTCAGATGTCATATATAGAAAAAAGCAGAGCTAAAAGGTAATAGGATTTGGTTTAAGTGTCATAGATACATTAAACAATCTCTCAGGACTTACTTATCATTTAATTCCTGAGCAATCACAAGGTGTTTCAAATGATAATCAATGGCTTTTTCATAGTCTTGAAGCAAAGTGTATGTGTTTCCAAGGCTGTAGCAGGCCTGTGCTTCCACAGCTCTGTCTTTAAGCTGTCGAGCCAGCTGTAATGTCCTCCTAAAAGAAAGAGTGAGTCACCTCAAAAATCACTGCAAAGTAAAGTTTTAAAAAATACACTTGTGCAACTAAAAATCAGTTATACAAATTAAACAAGTTAGGTCACTGGGCTGGCAAATTAGCTGCTAATAAATTACTATCCTGTAAAATTTTACAAGATTTTAAGTGTCTTTCTTCCACTTTCCTCCCCTGCAACCAATTTCCATTCACTTTATTAGGGAGCAGACAGGTCACTTAAACTGCATCTCCTAATTTTAATCAGTTGCTTCATTAATAATTTATAGCAGTTTTCCCAACAGTATGGACTTGACACAGTTTAGTACCAACATTAAAATATATATTGCATATTCTCCATCAATACCATAATACCTGTAACCATCAAGCCAGCTAGTCCTTGCTAGCTAAGAGGAATTTGAGTGCTAAGCAGATTTTGCTCAGTATTCAGGCTTTTCTCCTGTTTTCAAAAAGGACAGGCAGCCCTGAACGTCATGGAAGATACTAACACCTGTACTGTATCTTTGCAGAGTGTATGTTTTCCTAAGTTACAGCAGCAACAACTGGTTGTAGTGAGGAGATGAATAAAAATTCTGGATTAAAAATACAGACCAAATTTTGACATGCACTACCTATCTCAGCAATACTAAAGTCTACTCCGATCACTCCAGAGTTTAGTAAGAGCTAAGGCAGTAATACTCAGTCTGTAGAACAACAGCAAATAGAGATGTGTATTACAGAAAGATGTCTACAGTGTTGAGAAGAATCTATTTAAAGTAACAAAAAGGTTAAAAGACAAATATTTTGCTAAACAAATGCAATTCTTTTCTAAGTATATTCTAAAGAGATGGCCATTCTACAGTCAGCTAAAGTGCTAAGCACAAGAGAAGTAAAAAAGTGCAAGAAGATATGTAAGTTATAATTATAAGCAGTCAACTAACTTGTAGTATTCAGAAGCGGTTTCAAATTCACCCAGGAATATGTAGGCATTTCCAAGATTGCTGTACGCTCTTCTTTCAGCTGAGGTATCGCCAAATTCTTTTGCAATTAGTAGACGCTTAAAAATATTAAATAATTGCATTAATTACTCAGCTTTGCATTTCATAACACACACTTGAATACAAGAGTGCGTGCCCATAGCTTTTCCACTGTGTGAGAGTATCTGTTCTTTAGGCTAACACTTGAAAAGAACAGCCAGACCTAAAGCCGTGCCATTAAGATTTAAAGCCTGACTTGCACTAAAAAGCTTGCAAGATCCAACGCAACACACGTATATGAGATCAACAGCAACTAGTGATATTTTGCTAGAATGAGTAACAGTCCATACTAGCATATTGCTGTACCTGTTCGTGGGCTACAACTGCGCTCCTGAAGTTCCCCAGAAGATAGTGCGTATTTCCCAGATTCCCAAAGGCACGCCCTTGCGCAGCTCTGTCACCCAGCTCTGTGACTATTGTCAGGTTTTCCCTGAGGAGAGAAAAGTGAGGCAAGAGGGAAGAGTAGCAACTTGTAAGTTATTTTTTCTTACAGTCATTTAAACAAAAAAATTTCTTCCTTCCATTTATATAAAGGAAAAGGTAGAGGTATTCTACTTTGGCCTATTTTAATTGCCTTTATGCAACCATAAATTTCCCACTGAGCAGGAAGCATTTCCTGTGAGACACTGACGTTTTTATTTCATTCTCGCTCCAGCTGGTGTGCTTGTTTCCAGCCAAAGACCTACATTTGCTCAACATCCACTAGCCAATTTGAAAGCACACATTCTCTCGTGACAGAAAGGTAAGTACTGCATACACCACAAAAATCTGTGGACTGAAGTTATGAAAGTACGGCAATGTCAGCTCAAGTGTAGTTATACCGAGGTCCTGTTACTGTCTCACTCTGGTTCTAAAAGTAAGACAGGACTCTAGTAGAGGGAAAGGACTTGGGAATAAGAGGTATGCTAAAACTGAGGGCGCAACAAAGAAAAGTCCACTCTCTGTTTTAAAAGGAAAAAATTCTCAAGTACCACTGCTCTGAGTACAAGCATGTCACTGCTTGCAAATGAAGTGCACTATTTTACAGCTTAGTTCATGTCACCAAGACATCTCCCACTATTCTAATGAATTAGATGATCGTATCCTCTCAATCACCAACATTTAAAGCTACTACTTACTCATAATAATTTGCAGCTTTTTCTAACGCATTTTTCACATCATCTGGAAGTTCCCCTGGATCATGAGTCCCTGCACAAGCTACATTTTTCCCTTTAGAGTGATAAACATTTCCCAGATTATAAAGTGCTCTTGCTTCTCCCACCTAAAACAAAAGCAACATGTTAATAAGGCTCTAAAAMTTCATGCTTTAGGCTTGTGTCTTGTTTCCTAACAAGTTAGCGCAATCCACAGAAGGGAGAAAAAGTTTAAGTGCTTGTCAACAGATACTCTGACCATTCTGAACATGCTCACGTCACCCACCTTATTCCCACTCAGTCACATCCCTCAATCAAATTGTTTTGCTTACTATTTCCATTGAAGGTTTGAGATACATAATTCTTGAGTCCAATTATCTTTAAAAATTAAATAAAATCTAGGATAATATTTATAAATCTGGATCCTGTAGTCTTCTAGGTGCAAACAACCCTCTTAAACGAATCAGATTCTCATTTTCTAGAAGTAATTGAATGTTCAGTATTTAATTCCCTCTGAAAAGTGACATATTCATCTTACTACCAACACAAAGGGGTTTGTTAATACATATGGTTATAGTAATACATAGCTTACTTCCAGATTCCTAAGCAATTCTTACCTTATCATTAAGCTCTCTGGAAATATCCAGATGTCTTTGACAACAAACAATAGCTTCTTCAAAATTCCCAAGAACCTTTAAGGTGTTGCCCAGATTCCCACTAGCTTTAGCTTCACCCAGCAGATCTCCAATAGTCCTAAAATTGCAGACATAAAGCAACCATTAAAGAGTGTATAATTTGAAATCAGAGAAATGATCAATGTATGGCAGACAATTACAAGAACTTATGAAATTACCAGCATTTAAATATTTATATGTTTGTTTCATTTTGTATCTAAAATGCATTCAAATAAACATGGTTTAATCTGTGGTTATGGACATTTAATTTTGTTGGTGCTGTTTATGCAACTGCCAGTGTTCACAGTATTGATCACCTACTTTATAAGGCATAGCACTTCTTTCAGGAGGAGAATAAAGAGAAAAATTGTAATGATTACGTAGAAAGACAGTCCCATGATTAGAAAAGAGTTTCAACTGTTTATGCATTTTATGTATCATAAATTGTCATACTATCCTATATTAGACATAGCAGTTTCCCAGAAAGCTCGGAGGAATACTTCATCTCAAGAGTCCAAATGAGATTAAGGTGGAAGACTGACACTGACCTACTCAGATGTTGATACTTGGGGAATGACACGAGGTTGCTTTGTCAATTTAGCTACCTCCATGGTTACAACACTTGAACAGGTTAAGGAGGAAGAAAGGATTTGTGCCTAACTGTGGTCAAGTCCTACATTAGGTGTCTCTATCTTTTATTGGATCTATGCTAAGTCATCGAAAGTCAGAGACATATAAAAAATGTATGCATTTCATATACTGTTTATTTCATAATATCACATTATGGGTTTTACGCAGAGAAACAAGAATGAGTTCTGTCTAGTAAACAGCAGAGCCAGATTACAATTCTGGAGAACCAGAAAGACGGAGTTTTAGAAACAGGAAAGGGTAAATAAGGGGTGGATTTAAGGAAGCCATGTAATTATCCACAAACCTGGCAAGGTCTCAGTCAGTACTAAGATTATGGTGCTACATTGACTATCAGCTCCCCAGTTCAAGGGCAATCAAGTTATCTGCTGGACTCCCCAACCTCCTGCCATCACCACATTCACTCACTATCCGGTATTAATAGCAGGCTTTGGCAGGCAAATGAACAATCAGCTGCTCATCTTTACAAGAACAGAATGAAATGGAGAACATGGTTAAAGAAAGACTCAAGATTACCTTGCGAGAGTTAAATCATGGTGATGGTATTCCAAGGCCTTTGCATACTCATGCAAGTAGAAATAGGCATTGCCTAACTGGCTGTAAATAGCACTGAGTGTTTTTAAATCTTCAGTTCCAACCTGAACAGCTGCTTCAAAGAAAGATACACCAGCTCGGCAATCTCCTGCTTTACACAGGCGCTCGCCCTCCAAAGCCAGCTCTAGGCAGGAAGCCTCCATCCTGCACAATTTGAGCAAAAAGAGGACACTGTCATTCTAACTGTAGTACTTTGCCCAATCGTTCTGAAGTGGTGGATATTATGCAGAAGGTCTCCACTTGTGTAGCACAGGGATTCAGCACCACAGTGTAAGCAATGAAATTGCTACATAATATTACAGAAACAAATGCTGAAATGGAAACTGCAACTCCGAGAGTTATGAGCAAATGTAACAAAAAAAAAAGGGGGGGGGGGCTCTCAGTTAAGTCTCAAGGAGAAACTCTAAACACTACTTTGTCCTTATATAGCACCACTAGGATTCTTAAATGCAAAGAGTCTTTACTATCTAGATAATTTTAGAACAGCAAACTAAAAATCAAGCATGCAGATTACTGGTGAATACTGATTTTGACAAATGGAATATAGTATTTTAGCTTTTTATCTTACTGGCTTATGGATTCAGAGCAATCAAGAAATTAGAAGTTATAACAGTAAAACACAGGTACAATGGATACGGTAGTCGTTACAGCAGACAAACAATGATATCACCAGTAGCTCCCCCTTCTGTAGATAGCATAGTTACCTGCAAAATGTCTTACAAAAAAGAATTAGAAGTTCAATATTCCTATGTATCAGAGACCATGGCTAGTTTTCCCAAAATTATTTCACAATTAATTCAACACTATTTGGCACTTGATCATTTCCTGTAGTGCCAGTGCTACGAAAAGTCTCACAGTGTAAAGAAAAAAGAACTAGGTTGAATTAATGATGAGGTGCATTTCAATTCAAGTTACTTAACCTCAACTCCATCATTCCATAAGCCATTGGAGTATTTTTGATTATTATGTGATAATTACAGTTATAAAATACTGCAAGCAGCAAAGAAGATATTCATTAAAGAATTACATAGCAGAATTGCAGAACATTAACACATTTTGAACAAAGAAGCTTTGTTAAAGAACTGTGACTGCCAAAAAAATGTCTGTATGCATTTATGCTATTGTGAATTAAAGTCTACAAGAGGTAAAATTTCAAATTTTAGTAAGTGTTAATGACTATACATGAACATTTTCTTTACAGTTCTGAGATGCAAGGGAGTTAGAGAAGAGGAAAATGAGAAGGAAAGAAAACTTCACAGTCTTCATCCTGAAACAGAGTAGTACACAGGCTTTTTCAAAATACATGCATTGTAAAAAGCTCACAAAAGTGCCATCGTTCTACTTAAAAAAAGTTTTTCAAAAGGAAAACTCGGTAAGAGACATTTTTAAGTATTTAAAAAGCACGTGCTAATATTGTCAAAAAGCGCTGCAGGCCAACCTTGTAAGTTTGCACATTGCTCTTGAATTGTTCTTCAACCTGGATTACATAGTAAACACCACAGTCACTCTAATATATGAGCTTGTACTCCAAAACAGAACATCTTGTAAAATTAAATATATCCTCATTATATCGTCATTTGTGATTTACTGGTTGTAAGAATGAATCTTTTAGAATCCTGTCCCTCAACCAGTTTTCCTTAATATGCAAGAACAGTAATAGTAACAATCACAAATATTTGCTATTCCAACAGTTATTTTAATGACAACACTAGAAAACAGCTCTTTTGACAAGATGTGGAGATGAAATATTTAATAGATCTGCAATATTTATTTTTTTAATCAGAAAAACATTACATTATACCATATTCTACTCAAATCTAAGTAAGAAGAAAATATTTTTGAAAAAAAATCCTCTGACTTCCAAGAGAACTAGAATTTAGATCATTAGGAAAAGAAGCTACCAACACGAAATAGTACCATATACCATACCTGCTGGTCTTCGACATTCCACAACTTAAGCACAATGAGATGACAGACATTTTTTACTTTTGTAACTAAAAATAATACATGCTTGGTAGTTGGTAAAGATGCAGACACCAGATTACAAGTCAAGTATGAAGTTCTTCCCAGGCCCAACTTCTCAGTTTGGATATCCATAGCACGCTCAGTATTTTTAGGTTTGGAAATTCTCCTCAGAGAAGTTAAAGAATTCCTATTTGCTAGAACACACAACCTGATTCCTTTTATTACATTGTGCATGTGCTGTATGTAAAATGGAAATAGGCAGAAATGACGAAGTACAATATATTACACCATCAGCAACTAAAGGTTTAAGATTTAAAACACTTCATTGGGTAATCTTAAATAATCCTATCCCCAGAGGTTCTCTCCGGGCACCTCATGTTAACTGACAGGTCTAATTAAAATGATGTTTAGAAAATATGGTGCTCCTCAGATTTAGAGCATTACACAATCACATTAATTTCTTTATTTTTTTAGCTTGAAAGAGTTACAGTCGTCCTTTCAGCAAAACGTGTATGTGGCATAATAGTCAAAATGTTGTACTAGGCTTCAGTTCTACAAATTTACCTCGTAAAATTAATTCATGTTTTGATTTGTAATTGTAATGCATCAGCCAACTGATCAATGAAGGAAAGGCACAGCTTGAAAAGGTACAAAAGGTAATTTCAGAGAATGCTACAGATGGGTAATTTTTTCTGATACACCGCATTCAAGTAATTGCACATTATTCCAAAGACTGTCAAGTGCCAAGGCAGCATTAACATTTCTTCAAGGAACTTGAAACCTAATCTTTTGACTTTGCAACCCAGACTTAGTATAACTTATAAAAATGAAAGACCTATTTTTTTCCATACAGAACATTAAAAGATATGAAGCTAAGGTTTATATCAAGATTGATGAATATCAACTGTTATTCCAACATATCTCAATTCAACTAGAATTACAAGAGTTAAATGAGAATGGGAATTAATGTTTGAGTAAAAAGTAACCCAAAATTTAATATTACTATGAGTACAACTCTAGAAAAGTTGTATTGACAGGTTGTTAGAATCTGTGGACAACAAATTAAAGCTTCATTTCCATTTAGACCAATTCTTACGGACCTTTTACAACTTCAAAGACTACATAAGCTATAAAGAAGAAAGAACAGAGAAAATGAAATATTTGTTTCAATTTATTTCAGTTGCCTGTACCCAATATTAATATTTTATTCATGCTACATGAGAGCTATGGAATCATTCAGTTATTTTACCAAGTCACTTCTGGGCAAAAATTTTGACAGGCTTACGCATCAAGTACAAAAACTGGACTCAAAAATGAAATTTTTATAATCCTTAATAAACAGTTATGAAAATCACACATTTTTAAAAAGATCTACATAACTGTTCTCCATTGAAAAGAATATCACCTCTTAGGAACATTCCCAGAAGTTGCTTAAACTGTCCTATTAATGTGGTTAAATAGCATGTAGGCAGACAAGACAGGGTTAGGTTATCAATATTTTAGGAAGTCATTAAATAGTTACAAGGAGAATATGAAATTACCTTCTCTGTTCCCACGGCTGAAATAAATTACTTATTTATTCAACACCCAGTGGCTAAACAAAAGATACATTGAATCAGCAGAGACAAAAAGGCCTATTCATCTGTGTACTTCTAATGAAATTCTGTTCCTGACACGATAATGTTCTTCCAGATATTATTGTGGAAATACTCACACAGTGCCTCACTTTGTTATTCTACTTATAGTTGCCCGGACCTGTTCTTCTCTGAAAGGCTGGCATCTCCTGAATAATTTCTCATTTGTAAAACGACCTCATCCTTATCTGTTACTCTAAGCTTTTCATCTCGCCTGGCTCCCTTTTGCCTTTTTTTTTTTTTTTTTAAATCTTCTTTGACCTTCTCTACATTCTCTTTTGAATCTTTGACACTTACAAGAAAATAAACCTAAGTGCATGTCTCCACCCTAACCTCCCTGCTTTTCTCCAATGTTTGGAGTCTCCTTTCCTTTAGCTGCTCTCATCTTACAGTAAAGAACAGAAAACTGGTAAGAAATAAGGCAACAGAAGCAAGCAAGAAGACTTGTGCTGATTTTTATAGTCYTTAAATTCTACTAACTTAATTTTATTCTGTTCAATCCCACAAAGAGGATTTCTGAACACTTGTGGCAATTTTCATGGTGTGTGTGKGGGGGTTCTCCCTACCATGCAACTTTGCTGTGAAATGTGTCAATACCTAGACACAAAACCAGAACAAACACTATGATATCTCTTTAATTCAGATGCATAAAATTACTAATGGCACAAGCATTCTACAACAAAGATCATATACTATCCTGACTCCAGCCCTTATTCTTGGTTTCTACACGTAACGTAGAAGCATTACCATATTGACCAGTCTTAACTACTTACGTGTCCACTGGAACGCTACATCTAGTCACACTAAGTTTGACAGGAAACTTAGCTTTTAAAAAACCCCTAAAATTTGGGTTCTAATGCTCCAGTCACAATAGTATCAGTTACAGGTTTCTGCTGTATGAATTGAACAGACCAAGACAAAGAAAGTTCTACAAATACCTACTCTATGGACCAATTATTAGTCACATTTGTTAGCCGTGGCATTTTATTTTCAGTCACTGAACTAGGCTAGAACAAAAATAAGCTACTTCCACCAGCATAGGCATTTTTGTACCTGCTGAAGTGATACTGTCCGTCTACAGTGGGGAGAGAGGAACAGCCTGCACAGAAGAAAAAGATCCATAATAAGCCCTTTCCTTAAGGGTGGACCATCAGTTTCTTTTTAAAGTCTGTTCTACTGGAATATCACTTGGGAAGGAAAATCATTTTGGGAGCCAAATGATCCAGGGATAATTCCTGTATGTAAAAGATGGAAAAACAGAAAAATAAACACCTCCCCCCCCCAGTAATTTATGACCTGATTTTTTCCCTGCATTAAATTTTAAACTACAAACAAATCAGATCTTTCTAAAGTATACATATTAAATTAAAAACTTCATAATATTCCAGTTCAGCATGCTGAATTAACTTGCAATTTCTCGCGGTTTTGGAAACGTTTAATGTTTGAAAAAAATTTTTTAAGGATTATACTTTGGTGATTTTTAAGCATTCATCACATTACAGTTCTTACAGAAAACTTAATAAGGTCATAAATATTTTTATTGTTAATTAGTGTCAGTCAGGCCTGTATTGAAACATAGAACGAAGACGTTTTGCCCTGATTGTGCTTGCCAATTTTTTTTAAGTTATTTTTGGCTTGTCAGTTTAAAACAGACAATTGGCTAGGTTGCTTTCTTCATCCAGTTATGTCCCTAATAGGACCCTGAACAGCTCCTGGGTTTATGAAAGGGTGAGTTGCCTGGGGAGGACCAAGAGCATCAGCAACAGTGTGTGTAAACACATTACAGGACTGCTGGGAGACAGATATACCCAAGAAATGCACAGAATGGCAGAAATATAAAGCTCAGATATATAGGGATTCCTGCTATCTAAGCCACCATACCAGGATTTTAGCAAAAGAAAGAGAGCAGAGAGATTATAGTTAATTTCCCATGTTCTTCCTTATTGGCCATGAAAAAGCTCCTCCTGTTGAGTATACAGCTAACCAGAAGTAATACTGTACTTCTGTGAAATGGAAGACAAGACCCATCTAACAGCAATCTAACACTGTTAGAACAGCTGTATGAGAATGGATACTGCAAGTACCTTCGTTTTCCCCAGAAATGCAATATGCAATAGAAATGCAACAGAAATGCAATAGCATGTGCTGTCTTACAATTAAGGGTAGTACTTTGTTCCTGGTAGTTAACAAAAAAAAAAGCCTCCAAAGTAAGAATGACAGAATGTGGGGGGAATGGAATCAAGAATCATGGTTTTTATTTGTTTTTAAAACAATCATTCTAGTATTGCTGTATCCTTTCCTATTGAATGAGCTGCAAGATTCACCCTTCAAAACACCAGCCAGCCACCTGCATATGGTGCAATATACAATGCTGTTGTTGTTTCTCAGCTTCGTTAGAGGGAGCCAGCCACACCAACAGTCTATTCCATGTCCATAAAGGGGGTTCCAAAAGCAAAATGATGCCAAGTTTTCAGAAGGGAAAGCCCTTGTAATAACAACACTATTTTAGTTCAAGATATCAAAGCAGTTTTTATCTAATCAATCAAATCTCCTTATTTAGGCAAGGAAAACTGTGCTCTAGAAGAAAGCACACCTAAAAATTCATTATTCACATTAGCAATAATGGGACAAGTATAGAGAACTTTAGCAGACTAAGCCCAACAATTTGCACAAGCAGCCTAAAAGCTAAATAGAGCCTATGTACTACTATACAGAGATCACATTTCACATCATTCTTACAAATCAAATCACAATAAAGAAATATAAACACTCGTACTATTCTGCAACAACCAACAGTTCCAATACTATACAACCATGTAATTATACTAATATATTCTCAAAAATTAATTTTCATTGTTCAGAAATTGAGAAAAACAAGAAAATAAGTAGCATTATTTTGACCTTCAGCTTCAATAATGCTAGTAACAGATCCCAAACTTTTTGTTGTAAACTTGCTTAGTTTTCTATCATTAACAATACTTAATCATTCATACTAAAATTAATACAGTCTTACCTGTATCGAACATGAAAGGAACGATCTTCCCGCATGCTTATCAAAACATTACTTTCCTCCATTGAGTTGCATTATCAGTAGAGAAATTAATATTGTTCTGTAGCAGGGTAAGTACTTTACTACGGAGAATTGTTCTCAGAGCACTGATCCAGTTAGTATACTAATAAGTTGGAGTCAAGATATCCTAAGCTCTTGTTGAAATACTCTTCTTTATTACTAAGGTAGGGAAGTCACTGTCAGACGCATCTTAAACTTTCAGAAACACGTTCAAGTTCTTGCATCTGTGGCCCTTTCAGCTCCATTCAGCTGTGTTTCTGCAAAGGGAACACAACATGCTTGGCTTGAAGTCTCATTTTCAATTAATAACTCATAACCATTTGCAGCTGATGCAAAAGCACAATGCTACTCCTACCAAGCAGGAAGTGTCAATCAAGAACTTAAAGCCTCAGCCAAAATCTTCTAGACACACATGACAATTCCTGTAGTCAAGTGAGAAAGCAAGGAAGGTTTAATGGAAAGCAGCCATTCCTTTTTAATTGGAAACTTCGAGTAATATAGTGAAGTTCCAAGTGAAAAGCTTAAAGGATGAAAGCTACAGATGAAATGCATAATATAAAACCAATCACAGCTTTCCATGTAAGCAGTACTGCTAAAGCCATGACAGCCAGCTAAGGGTCCACAGCAATCCCACCATGACTTTGCTAGGCCTGGAGGTCATCCAGCTTTGAACATTATAAGCAAGGTAGCCAGCAGAGGGGTAACACCTTCCCCCCCACCCCACACTTCAAGGAAAGTTTTTTGGTTTGTGTTTTACTGGCTTCACATTCTGAAATGCCCCAGCATGGTCACATGAGCTCCAAACCTTGCTTCAAATGGACTGTGGCAACCAGTAGTTCCATGTGAATTTGTGAACTATGTTTAGGCTGGCAGGGAAACAACTAACAGAAAAGAAACTTTGTATCCAAAAGTTTATATGCTTTTAAGTGTATTTTTAGTAGAGGAGTTGACATATTTATTGCTCAGTACTAATATTACCTTGCTTTGCAAGTAAAAATATAGTTGTGGAATTCACAAATGCATATTTCATCAAGACATTGCAGAGGCATCAAAAAAACAAGAGCATAACTCAGATTTCCAGCTGTCACCAGAATAAAGTGCATCTGTCTCTATTTTTAATTTCAGATGTAGGCAGTGCCTTTTCTCTTATCAGTTTTTTCAAGCACCAGCTGTGAAGTTTCATGCCTCCCATTATCCTCTTCCTTGATAGCCCSCTCAAACAGATCATTCACATTCTTCCAGTCAAACAACTATTTTGCCCTTCCATGCTTATCATTAGAATTATTTGGCATCAACAATGGGTGTGGGTGTATTTTTGCAATTACAAGGTGTGACACATACATTTTACAATACCATTGCAACTTGCATACTGGCGAGACCACAGTACAGGTACCGCATTCTCCAGAAGTTTGTCCAAACCCCAAGTCAGATAATTCACACAAGCAGGTTGCTGTACGTCACCCAGTCCACAGCGATCACCTGGGAGTATTCTTGGTGCTCAACCAGCGCAAGGTGGGGGAAGGATCTCTCCCACTGTTGGATATTTTCATGTAAATTATTGTATGCTACAAACTAAAAAGTGTGTGATGGGCAACTGTCATGGATCACAAAATAATGACTTTTCTTGTGGTAGTTTGTTTACATATTTATACTGTAACTGCAATTAACAAAATAATTAGTTTCTAGAAGCCTTTTTAAAATAAAAAGGCAAAGTTAATAAAAAACTAGAGTTTTATTTAAATGTACACCACGATGACTGCATTTATTTAAATATGGGTCATTATTAACAGAACATTTCATACCAGGTGTTTACAGCTTCATTTCACTGGAGCTACGCTTCTATCCCCTTAAACTTTTTCTCTGACTGATGCCGCTGTCTCCCTCTTCACTGGCCCTACCGCACAGTCCTGGTCTTGGCCAGGTGCTGCAGACACACCCACGCTGGCCCACATGTAATTAGCACAGACCCAGCAAAAATTACTGGGTCTGGGCTTCATACCTCTCTTCCTTCCCCTGAAACTCATTAGGATCTCAAGTTGTACTGCAGCCATGCCAACATGTAATCAATAAGCATGTTAAAGCACATTGATTAGAGTGGTGAATTCAAAATTCAGAAGGTAGAAAACAATGAATCTCTCTGCACACACTGTATTTCAGGTATAAACTGGCTTTGGGAGGATTAAGCTACAGCAAACTGAGCCTTGCTCTTTCTATTTATTCACCTTCACTTTTCAAAGCATCTCTGTGTAATCAAGCCTTTCCTGAGCTGGCGATCAACACAAAAGTGTTTCAGAGAACACAGTACTTCAGTGGAAAAGCCTAGTAATTTAGAGAAGTCGGGAGAAGCTCTACTGTATCTGCATATCTAACAGTAAAACGACTTTTTCTAAACCTGCATTTTTAAGTAAAGCTTCCTGTTGCGTGAAAAAAGCACGTGTGTTCGCTAGGAAAAAAAATTGTAATAATGAAAAGCTGACGTTTTAAATTTATTCTCTTCACACCTTTAAACAAAGCAAAATTCATATGCATCTAAAAGATCTGCTTTTCACAAAAGCCTGACTAGAAAACTGAAGTCATATATATGACTGAAAATGTACAATTTCATTATGCCAGCTAGCAAGTGCAGGAAGCCCTAGCTTTTTTGTATTTTTTAAATATCTGAAAAAAAGCACACAGAAAAAAAGATTGGGAGTCCTTCAGAAGYTGCAAAACAACAAAACTGGCTTTACTAATTGCAAAGCAGTGTGATACTGAAAAGCAAAACAAAACCAAAAAGATAATCAAGTACTGGCAAGGCAGAGATTAGGCACTCCAATGCAGCAGCCAGTTTATACCCTACAAGAGACAAACCATGCCCTTCATCAACTCTTATTACAAGAAAATGCTGACCCATAGTTAGAGCTTATCCACCTTCTCTGTAATGGCCAAAGGATCTTTGAACTAGACAATCAGTGGAAAAAAGCTAATTTTACCTCAATTTGCTTTATCTGAAAGAACTATGTGCATCTATCAGAAAGTGTCTTTTCATTCTTTTTTATTAAATCACAAATTTTGGATAGAGAKGCTTGGGGTTTGCATGGTATGATTTTAAGACTGAAATCTTTGCTAAATTCTATGAAGTTATTCTAACTTAATTCTCTGAAGTGGTTTAAATTCTATGAGGTTAATTTCTATGAATTTTTCAAAGTTGTTAAAAAAGTTCTTAGGAAAATACTAACATTAACGACTGCAAGGAATCCACAAACAATGCTTTAAACAGTGAAATTCCATCAATTTGCTCTTTTGCAATATTTTTCATAAAATGATCACGGTCTCAGGAAGAGAACCAAGGCCTAGAGGCTGACATTCAACGGCAGTACATCTCAGCCTCCCACTGACATCACTGCGCTGAACCAGAGACGTGTGGTGAGAGTGGAATGAGGTGTGCTCTCAAGAAAAAATTACAAAAAAAACCAAGACTCCCCAATCGTCAATTGTGATTAACAGAAAATACTTCAGTCCCTGACAGCAGCAAAATAATAGGCATAATTTCTTTCTCTAGAGCTTGTTATGCAAGCTAATAAGGTGTTCTAGCTGTTAAAACTTCCAGACAAGTGTTTCATGTTTTAAGGCATTTTCCACTTCAGAAAAGATTTGAGGACATACTGTGAATTTTATCACAACAGTAGACAATCATTTTAACCAGTTTGCAGTTCTCAGTTCCACTGAATGTCTGTGGTAGACCCCTTCATTTTAACTTTTGACAGAATACTGTATTTCCACACAAGTAAAAACAGTAAGCAAGAGAAAATTATTTATTAACAGTGATTATTAGCATATTATTTATTATGCGAGATTAATAATTATAGTATAGTTGGAGAGGGAGATTATCTTTTCCCTCCAACTTATTCCAATACTAGGGAAACTAATGGAATATCATCCTTCAAGGATTCACGTCCTACGTCCTATGCATCCTTAACAGCGTAAGCTCTCAGTCTCCAACAGCTTCATTGGCTCCTTCCCTCATCCCACCACCTCCCTGAAGCAACATCTGCCTTTCTGGGGTTTGGCATATGTTTTTTGATCATCTCTTTTGCTTATCTAAAGTTACATGGTTGACTGGCTGACACATGCTGACTGGTCACTGGGGGCTGGCAAACAGAATAGTTAACAGTTCAATTCCTCCTGCCTTTCCCTAAAGGAGGCAGATCAAGTAACGCCTTCTCTATCCCCCTGCTATTTTTCACAAAACTATAAGAAAGGAGTATCTGCCAAATGAAGTCATCACTGGCCAAGAAATTCAAAAGCTATTGGGGGAAGTAGATAGAGACAGACTGATCGCACAAATTTTATTCCCTTTGAAAAAGGGAATGGTGGATTTATACACAGAGCAGACCTTCAGAATAAACTACTTCTGTTAAAGGMCTGCTCCCAGGCTTGGCATGCTTTTCAGCACACGGTCTGAGTCTCAGCTCATACCAGACGTTAACAAGACAGAACGGGAAAACTGAGGTTCATAAACAACTACATCAGGCACTCCTTCCAGGTACTGATAAAGCAGATTCTGCAGAGCTTCTAATCACTACAGAGCATGGGAAAGACCCAGCCTAATATATCACATGCTGTCAGATTCATCAGACAAGCTGGAAACAAATTAATATCAATATCTAATGTTATTGATTCAGATGCTTCCTCCTCCCCTCCAATCATATTTGCCATACCGCTCTACAAGTATGGACCCATCTGAAACTCAGTCACATTATACATTATTGAATATTGCAGACAATCATAAAAACGGGGGGAGGGCACTGTATCCATTGGGGCATTAAGTGACATTTTGTCAGCAAAATAGGAATCCTACCAAACCACTGCTCCACAAGCATGGGGCTTGATAGAAGGAATATGAAGTTTCCTTGCCTTTTCCCAGCCTCTGTGGATAGAGCTATTTTTTATATAAGAAATCATCAGCTCCTGATTGGAAAGAGAAATAAAAAAATTGCAAGTAACAGAACATGGCTAGACAGGCATTTTATTGCCAGGACAAACTGAAGTACAGCTAACTGCTTTCTATGAATCAAAAAAACCCCCAGAATTACGATAGTGAAGTTTGCAAACTTGGCTCTGAAGATCCATTATCTATGAAATTATTTCACATCTCTTCATAGCCACTTAATGCCCAAGACTTATAATTACTTCAGTATAGTAAGACTGACTACTTCAGTCAGCAGAAGCACAGAGGTTATCAAAGAGTAGGAAAAAAATAATAGTAGGAGCTACGATACAGATTAACTCCCTTAAAAAATTAGAGTAATCGCTAAATGAAAAATTATACAAATACTCTTGTTACCTGTCATGAACCCCTGAGTTTTCTCCTGATTCTATTCTTTGCTTTTCTCCACAATTCGTTTCTAATACCACATTTACCCAAAAGGAAGAGAAGACTTTTCATCCAAGTAGTTTCCCCTAAAAATCAGGAATTGCGTTAATCTAGGGCTGCCTTCCTTTTGGGTTAATTCACCAAAATGACTGCAGCATGAGAGACCCTCTAGTAATAAAGGAGCACAAATATGCCCAGAACAGCCCAAAGCAGGACTGYAAAAGAAGCTGACTGAAAATATTACTAAAGCCTATACAAAACAAAAGTAATGCAAATACTGCATAAAACACACTACTTTACAAAATTAGATACATAATTATAAATTATAATAGTTTTTTTTAATTATATATACTTTTTTTAAATAAACTTAATGGAACAAAGGGTCTTAACAATGAAATCCTTCTAAGTCTTGAGACATTAAGAAACACCAACAGGTGGCCAAATCTTGTTCGAGACACTAAACCACATGGAAATCAAGGTCTCACTGCACCCACAGTTGGGAATGAAAGCATGAACATGAGTTCAGTGCTAAAGGAACACAGCTCCAGAGCAAAGCCCAACATTTATTATCTAATCACTAATATAATGCTGCATTATGACAGATGTGGTAACAGTGGAGATATTTAACTTATCACCCTATTTCCAAAAAGGCTTGATCTAATTTTTGGTTACCTAAACCACACTGACCTTGCTGCATGGCAAGTTCTAAATATGCATAAGAAAAGGTTCATTTCCACTATGTCCTTTCAGCTATGCTAATTATTTCYGATTCTCCCTCCATTCACACCTCTTTTCAGCATAACAGACTAGATGCCTTCACTTATACAACACTATTAAAGGCAAAAAAAAGTCCAGAAGTATTTCTACACACCCTCTAGCACTATCCATACATACTTTCCACTTATTTTGTTTATTAGGAGGAGTTTTTTTCCTTCATATTTGTACAGTACCTGGCTTAGCAGAACTTGAGGCTTTAAGTACAGCTAAAAAGTCTGCAAGATGGCAAGCCTTTTAACCTCTGCATATYTTTTTTGTTTATTTTCCTCTTTGGTGTTAACTGGCTGTGCAAATGTTTCCTTTAACAAGTAAGGCCTGTTGCTTGCCTAGCATTATTTTCATTATTACTCACAGTTAACAGCCTAAAATATTACCAGAGTCTTAATGACACAAGTTATTTTTGCCAGATCATAAAAAAACTATTCCCAACAGCCATGATGATGGATTCCAGGAGCATCTTCCTACTCTGAGTCAGAAAGAAGCTCATCCACATTCTTAAAAGTTGTATCCTTTTCCTTCCATAAAAAACACCCAAGCAGGAGGATACAAAGTGCATATATGCTATGCAACAAGAGAAAACTATAGCATACCAGAAACTGGAAAAAAATTAAAAACTTCCAATTAAGCAACATTCAAATTTCTGGTGAGAATCTGATATCTCTACTCACACTAAACACTGTATTTTTACCCAGCAACCAGCATTGAAATGTAAATATATTAATTATAATGGAATCACTGTAGATACACTGTAAATTTCCAATTTGATTAAGAGCTGAAAGAGATACCAGAAACTTAAGAGAATGACACAATACATAAGTGACAAAAAACCTGTATTCTCATTACTAGTATATTCATCATAGGACTGTCATAGTTCCAGCCCAAGTCTCATCAATTTGAGTGAATAAAAGGATGCCCTGCTAGGCACTCTCCAGTGGCACCAGGTACATAAATAGAAATCTTTAAGACATCTGGCAATGGTGTAGGTCATATTGTGAATTACAGGCTTAGAAAGCACTGTTGCCAAAATAAAAAAATCTAGCGCATATTTCTATTAAATGGAGTAATACACAGAGAAGGGGCAGAAACAAGTGATTCTAGACTGACTTTTGAGCATACGAAATATCAATGTTCAATGATGGAAAGGTGGACTTCTCAGTGCCTCTATCACAGAGTCTCTTCCCAGAACAGAATATTCCCTTTTTAACAAAATCAATATTTAGCTGGAAATCAGCTTGTTACTTTATGTATGTAATTATTATCCACTGTGCAAGTTAAAGAACTGGGTGTAGCCAGCAGAAGTAACCACAAGCATTTTTATTGCAAGGATATCCCTGCAATTAGTTTACGTAAGCCATCTGTTTCAATTCTGAAGCATGGCAATCACACACTGTGACAAAATAAGAAAGGAAGAGAATAAGAAGTGCCAGCAGCATAATACAATTTATATCTCTATAATAAATCTCACCAGCCAACTGAAAACAAATTCTAAATGAAACAAGACTAAGTGTTCAAGGTAACATTCTAGTATCACAGCTCTTCACGTCTTAAACGAGAGCAAAATACGAATAGCTGGCAATTTTTCACATATTTGATACATCAAGCTATTAGGATCCCTTCATTTTTATTTTGAACAGATTAATAAGTTCTAAGTTTTTACATCTTGTCATTCTCTGACTGAAAACAAATACTGTGCTGCTTGCAGCCTCCCTTCCAAACATCTAACAACTGGAGATGAGATGTGCAATTTTAAAGTGCTTAAATACCACAATGGACTTTAATGGCAGCTCATAACAAAGTAATTTCAAGCCAAATGACTTGTGATTCTTTTATTCTTAGCACAAGGTTAAATCGTATTACCACAAAATTGGTATGAGTTTTGTTACCGATATCTGATCTCAAATTTGAACATCACTCTTTCTGCTTGTTAGGAACAATCTCATCATGCAAATGAACGTGCACTAGATTTCAAGCCTCTCCCAGCCAACAGGGCATTTACTGAAGTACCTTCAGTTTGGGAAAAGGAGCACATTAAACGATGAGAAAGAACACCAGATGGGAAAAGTTCAGCACGAAACACTGACTATTTCTACTTAGCTGATACAGTATGTCAATCACAACGCTTTCCAATAAAATGCTCCATTTAGCTCAGCTCCTTCTGGGAATACAACAACCCATCTTTTAAAAAGAGAGCCTGGTACTTAAAAGAAAGCAAATGGACTGAGATTGTGCAAGCACTTGGCAGAAATAAGATGAAATTAATTTTAAGATTCCACAAATCAAAAAATATATATATCTTTAAAATCAAGGGCAATAAAACACAACAGCACATCTACATGATGCAATACAGCTGATACATCAAAGTTCCCATTTCACACAGTGATGCTCATTCAGAGATTCAGCAAGCACTCAGTGTACAGAACTCATTACCATACCAGCAAACATTTTTATCCTACAAGGAACAGATACAGCTCTGACAGGACCTATATTACACAATTAAAATGATCCACAACAGTTAACTGCCAGCAGCATTGCTCGGTTTGTTACATGTCCCCCTCAATTCTCAAGTATTAACAGCATGTTACAGATGAGGGGAAAAATCCCATCACAGAAGTACAGAAGCAACTTTTCTCAATTATCTGTCTACAACCAAACAACATGCACTTACATCCTATGTATAGGACAAACACACACCATAGTGAGAAGAATATGTTTTGTTCTTCTTGTTGTTTGCTTCCTATAGTCACAAGTACAGTTTATTTATGTCACTTCACTTAAGAAAATTAAAAAAAAAAGTATTTGTTAAGGTGCTGAGTTGTAATTTGCTTTGCATATTTATCCTAACATTGGGGCTGCAGGCACAGATCTATTCAAAAGCTATTCAAATTCGTTTTTTCAGTCTCTTGGAAGTGACAGATACTGAACTGGGCTCCCTTTTACCTCTGCTGTACAGAGATCTATCCATTATATTTATAAATTATCACACAAATACTCTTGGTCACAATACTGTACCTGTCTTCAGAGAAGCCASTGATTGCTAGGTATGGTACAGGCTCCAAAGTTTTGCATGCAAAGAACAAAATTTCTAACAGCACACTACTAGGACCATGGTAGAGAAAGTGTAAGCAAGCAGAAATTGCAAAGATTTTGAGAGCCTTTGTGGTAGACCATGAACATTTTCCCTGTAACTCAGCCGCATGCAAGTTTTTCCTCCATATCAGTAGAAGGTTTATAAAACACACAAGTTTAATTGTATGAACAAGAACCATATACTCCAAACACTGCCAGATTTGAGTCCTAGGAGGCAACCTGACATTAATTATCTGCTGGGATTATTTACAGGTATTACATATGTTTCAGACCATCTCTTACCATTTTTTACATTCCTGTTTTTCTGCATATTACATTCCTAATTTTGTGGGTCTACCAAAAAGCAGTACTCTTTTTTTTTTTATGCAGTCATTTTTATAGCTGACTTGCTATTAAATGCCTAAAGAAAAGTTAGGTTGTTTTTTTTTTTTCTTCACCTGATATCTCTCTATTCTTTCATTCATGTGAAGAGCGATAGCCATAAGATGTTAATCTTTCAGGAAGTCATACAATCAATACTTACTCCTTTAATGTTAACAACTTAATAAAGTTATTTTTGTTTAAGACAACTAAAAACAAGACTATAGTTATCAGATCTGGGCATGAACAACTATTGAGAAAAGTAAAATAGTCTATGTAACTTAAAAAAAAATAGGAGAAACTAAAAACACTTCTGTTTTAACAAAACAGAGGAATCCCAATAAACTGTGTAAAACATGAAAAACTCCTCCACAAGTTAAATTGTTAAACCTACTGACAAATAGCATTAATTTTTAGAAAAATAGCTGTTTCTTAATATATCTTTTCCTAACTACTGGTGAGTGGAGACAGTCTCCAAACCACAGTGCACATTGGGATCTGAGGAACACCCATTTAGAAAAATGGATCTGTTGTCATCAGTTGATGAGAAAAAGCCCAAAACTGACACTTGAAACAGTTCTAGCAAAATAACAAGAAATTACTACCCTGACAAGGTATAAGAAGTGAGACTCATTTTTAGAATTTTATCATTCTCCTCTACAATAAGCCAAAAGAAATAGGTTTTCCAATTTTTTACAATGCTTTAACTCAGCATTCATAGGAGGAGAGGCTGGACTGGCCTGCTAACTACCAAAAGAAGGTCCAAGAGGGGAAAGAACTGTTGTCTCTAAATGCCTCAATTAAAAAAAAAGAAAAAAAAAGAAAGCGGACCATTTAGGCCAATAGGCAATGACAGCACAGGAACAAAGATGGCTACGAATACCTTTTCAAAAATTAATTTGACCTTCTAACCAGCAAATCCTGAAGTAATTCTCCAGAAGGAGCAGCAGAAGCATACAAGCTGAAATAGTTTTAAGATGCTTGAAAGAGTTACAAGGGCAAATAAACTGTGAAAGCAATAGACTTGACTTGCATAGGTCTCTTCTAGTTGTATGAAGCTGACTTAAGTGTCAAATATTTTCTGTGCAAGCTTTATACGGAAGTAACTGGGAGTATAAAGTCCTTCCACTTTGGGTAACCATTGACGGAACTGGTAAGACAGAGCACTGGCACATGCACACAGAAGTTTAAACACACAAGTGAAATCTATAAGCAAAGAATTTACAAGGATTGCATTGTGAAGATGCCATTTTTGCCGGCATTTTCGGCTCTAATAAAATTATGATTTCTCACAAACAAAATGTACAAAGTTTTCATGCACAATTTAAGCAGAGCCTGCAATCTCTTAACTGGTCTTTTTGTGATGCAAGACTCGGCAGGTCCTCCTAAATTCTGAGATGATTGCACAGCTCTCCATGGCAACCCAGGATGCACACACTATGCAGCCTGCTGGCGAGAACCTAACAGGAACGGCACATTAGGCTTAGAAAGGCTTTAAAGGGGGAGGGAAGCAGTTCAAGCCGGGGAGTAATGTGTGTCTTTGCTATCAGATCAATAAAAGAATAAATAAGAATTTCTGATTAACTATATGCTCCCCGCCCTTTAAAAACTATTAACAAGCAAAAGAGGAGGGGGGAGGAACCAGCACAGGCTGGCAAAGGCAATAGTTCCCTAGGCTAAGCAAGACAAGGCAAGACACATTTGGTATAATTTGGGTTTTGATATGCCACAATGTAATTTCTAACTAAAATTCTTAAGAGTTTAGAACTTGTTCCCCATACACTTTGTTCTTCATAGTATGTTTGTAGGCCCTTGTTTTCTGTTATATTAATACCCCATTTCATATCTCCCCCTAAATTTTTATCTATTTGTTTCCTTACTTATCTTGTTAAACACAACACAGCATAACAATTAAAAATATCTGATGAGATATCTTTTTGCTACCAAGTCGCTTTGGAGAAACAAGAATAATTTCTCAATTATTTACAACTAACAAAGACTGGTCTGATAGCTGCATGCTGGTTTTGTTCGCAAAAAAGTGAGGTCACCACACTCGAGTTCTCGTTTCATCACTCTGGATTTTAAAAGACTGCATTAACGTTTGGTGTTTAGCGACTGTACAAGACACCCGAAAAAAGGATCACTTAAAGACACTGGACTTCAGGTTCCAAATGGCAACTCCTCGAGTCCGGTTATGCAGGGAGCTTATGCGCCAACAAATCAGGCCGCTCAGCAGCTGCTCTGCGGCGAAGGCCGCTGCAGTACGGGGGACCAGAGGCGCTCGCCCCGCCGCGGGGCCGCCCTTGTCAGCAGGTGCGGGCCGGGCCGCCGCGGCGGCCCCCTCGCGCGACCCAGCGGCCCCCGCTGCGCCCGCGACATGACGCAGCCCCGCCCCAACCGCCGCCTGCCTCCCCGCGGCGCCCCCCTCCGCCGCCGGGGCCGTGCCTCACCTCGGGGCCGGGCTGCCGCCGCGGGCCGGGGGTCCGCTCGCCTGCCCGCCCCCCGGTACCGGAGCAGTTTCCAGAGCGACCGCCACAGCCGGGGCGGGGCGCGGCGCGGCGCGGCCCTGCCAACGGCGGCGGCGCCCGCCCACGCGCAGCCGCACTTCGAACCCACCAATCCCCTGGCGCCCCCCCCGGGCGGGGCGGCCAACGGCTCTCCCCCGCGAGCCGCAGCGGCCGGCGCACGCGCCGCCGCCCCGCCCGCCGGAAACCCGCATCATTCGCGCGAGCCAATGGGAGAAAGGGCGGCCGCGGCGGTTGGGGCGGGGCGGGGGCCCCGCCCGTTGTGGCGCTCCCGCCCCGCGGTGTCGCGTTACTGGGGGGGGGAGGGAGGCCGCAGCCGCGCTCGGGTTACCCGGCGCGTAAGGGGACACCGCCGGCAGCCGCCCCCCGCGGCGCCCTGACAGCCTGCTGCTTGCCGGGTTTTTAAGTGAATCGCCAACCCGCAGCAGGCAGGAGCAGGTTCCGCGGACGGGCCCGGCCGCTGCCGGCGTTCACGGCGGCTTAGGGAAGCGCGAGGGAGCAGCCGGGACAGCAGCAAGGTAACCCGGACCAAGGCCCAGGCGCACACCGCCGCACAAGCGTGCCTCTTTCTCCTTAATATATCTCAGTGCACCTAGAGGGAAACAAAGAGTAGGGATTAATATTATACTAAAATAATGCACAGCATTTTATCTGATGAAGGGGAGGGGAGATAGAAATTCAATTAAAAAAAAAAAGTTGTTCTTTTTCCGTTTTTTTTCCTGCGGTGCAGAGGCTAAACAAACATCTTATACCCATGAGTTGAAATGTGAGAGGCTGTATTTTATTACACACCAGTTTCAATTTTTTTTTTCCCCCCTACGGAAGTTGTATTCCAAGTTCTCTGCTGCTCTTGGCTCCGTTACCTAACTCTACAGGGGGATTAATGTGCAAGGACAAATTACCTGGCAGTAAGAGCCTGACTCTGCTTTTGCCAATGCTTGTGGTGTTTGTGTCGCAGTTTCCTCCCTGGCTAATCCTGACTTCTGCTAGTGTAAATGTGAAAAGAAAACAGCCATATCAGGAGAGYGGTTCTAGTAAAGACTGTAAATTTGAGTAGCAAAAAACCTGCAGTAGGTCTAAGACATAAATGAGTAGATCCTAATCTCAAATGTATTTAAATATAAAATAATTATTACTCATACCTTACAGATTTTGATCTATGCAATAAAAAAAGCGCTCTCACAACTGAGAAGCAATGATATTCATATGCCATATAATCAGGATATGGAGACTATGAAAAAGGGCAAACCATCAGACTGGATGAAAACCCAAATGAATAGTTCATTTTTAGATGAATTAGACTGTATCACAGACACAACTGATGAGGAAAATGAAGACTTACCTTATGATGGAGACTTAGGAATAACCTGTCAACACAGTAATTATTCAGATAATTTGAGTGACTGTACTTACATAAAACATATTTCTGATATTTTTTTAAACATATCCTGTTCTGAAGATAACAAAAATATAAAAGCAGCAGCAAATTATGAAACTCAGCCACAACCTGAAGAAGTTTTCAATTACCATACATGTGCCACAGAAACAACTGGAATTTCAGTTGAAATGCCTGGCAGTGAAGCTTCTTTTAAGAAAGAATTACCTGTTGGTGGTTTTAGCAGCCCAGACAGGAAGGAACACCTCACTGACTCAAAAATGTCCAATGTCCTTTTGCGTCATTTTTCTAAGGGAGAGTTAATAACCACATGCCAGTTAATTGAATATGAGACTATACCAGAGATATCCTTCACTGAAAGTATTGATGAAACGATGAATAAACTCGAGACTTCAGAACTTGCCAAATGCCCTTTATCTCATGAAAAACGGACAACTAACTTGGAAGAGTATCACTTAGAAAAGCACGAGGAAATAAAAATTGGCAAGAAAGATCAAACTCTGCTAAACGAAAATACATTTGTTTCAAAGAGATCTATTTCCACTACTTCTGAATGTGGGTGCATACAAGAAGGTTCACCACTAATTAGTAAGAATGAAGATATGCACATCTTTCAAAACACTCAAAAAGAACAAAGAGATCCATTTAAGAGAACAGGTTCATCTCACGAGCTCAAATTTGGCCAAGGTCAAGTTCATTATTGCCTTCCCGATTTCTGTAAAGTTGCTCCAGAAGTTAAAATACCAAAAAGAAATGACAACAATAAATCAGTTCCTATCACTGAAAGAACAAAAACCTTTCCTATTTTGCCATGTAAATCAGTAATTGTGAATGACATTGTAGAAAACAAGAATTATTTCGATTCTGTTGAAGTAGAGAATAAAGAAGAAATGAGTGTTCCAGAATCATTGCAACAGCTAGAGGTAAATGAGGTGTTTTAAGAAATTCTTAGTATCTGTAAAGAGTGATGTTACCATACAAAAATAGTGTCCAGCAAAATCTAACATGACTAGTTCATGCAGAAAAACCATAGATATCAGTGAGTATATCAATTCAGTTAGGAATTGCTTTCATGAGTAAAATTTTGTAGGACTGGATTTATACAAAACTTCCATTAACAAATATTTAACAATTTTCTGCAGTATTATTTGTGATTACAAAGCATCCCATCAAATTATTATGAAATTCCCTATAAACCATTTCATTTTTCATTGACACTCATTTCTAGTATTATAAGCAAATATCCAAATCCACCAAAAGTACTTTAAATTGAAACTCTTTTCCTTTAAAAAAGTTTTTCCTTTCCTTATTTTTTTATACTGTGCCCTTACATGTGTTAAAAACTTTTGCTTTACTGTTTTAAGATTTCTATTATTATGGTAGCAATTAGATCATCATTTTTCAATTTCATGCCCTGCCATGGAGTTCATTCACAGAGCTGTTCAGATGCCTAAGTCTTTTCCTAGATTTGTACCTTAGTAAAAATATTTGAGATGTAACAATGTTTAATAGTTCTCTCTGTTATTTCCCGGCTGTATACAAGATGCTGACACAGTACGCAGATGCCCAGAATCATATTGATCATTTGAGATTTAATCCTAAGGTAAATCTCTCAAAACAATAGTCTTCCTTAATTCATTCTCTTTTATCTCTAAGACTATAAATATTCACCCAAACTATTTTGTCATCTTCATATTGTTCCTCCCATTTATGCAAATCTTCTAATTTCCACAACATAAAATTGAAGTTTTAAGTATCTATACAATGAGACACTAAATTTATCAAACTGTGTGGGGTAGTTGCAATAACCATATTTCATTTTTTTGATAACTTGTCCTGTGCATTTTGAGGTATTTGTAATTTTTTCTAGTTAATGTCCATAAGTGTTCCATACAGGGTTTCTATAAACAAAGTTTTCATATTTTAACAGATATTTCCTCAGTCAGATTTTCCAAATCCAAGTTTTGCCATTTACTCAGGAGGCACTGAGACATCCTCTGAAGACTTTGCATTACACCCTCCTATCCCTATACAACCTATGCTTGGTTTGTCCGAAGCAGGTAAATGATGTTATAGTGACTGTGCAAATGATTATTTTATTTGATGTAATTTGACAGGACTTTTATTATATTTTATGTAAAACAGATAGTTTGGGCAGAAATTCCAACTGATTGATCTTCTCTTGTGTTATGTAGGATTACAAAGTGGGGCAACAGTATCAACGTTACCATCAGCTGGTACAGTAGAAGCACACTGCCTAAATCCTTCCAATTTACTGCCAGAACTAACACAAGGAAAAAAAATGACTCAAATACTAAAGGAACAAACAGATCAACTGAAAATKAGAGTAATAACCAGCTGTGTTTCTATATATACACTTAGCACTGATGCTCAAATTTTATATTCATTTGGCATATTCACTTTAAAAATCCCAAATAAAAATCTGAAATTTTCTCTTGAAGGTAGAAGACTTCTCTAAACATATGACCCAAGAGACATTCCTTTTACAAGACAAATATCTGGTAAATCAATTTATACATTTTTAGTCATCTGAAATGCACTTTAAATGGTTGTAGACTTGCAAATCTATGGCCAGATATTCAATGTTTTCCTCAAAGAGATGTTAAAACAAAAACAAAAACCTTTTCTCTCGATCTCAGATTGAAATTATGAGCGTAAAAGCAGAAATGAAGGTGTTCAGTAGGTGGCTGAATTCTTAAATTTGCTTTAAGGATTACAACTCAAAACTGTTCATGAAAGGCCTTAAATGGCTGTAAAAATTACGAATTTTGACATGTAGGATGTCAGTCCAGAAGTCATGGTTTAGTATTTTACTTGTACATGATACAGCAGCACAGATTCCTTCGGGGACATACACAATGCAGTCCTGTTCCAATTCAGATCAACAGCAAAATTCTTAACAACATCACTGCAAATAGAATCCAGCTTACATAGCATAAGTAGCTATCAGCATAGCTTGCTACATCATAATGTCATTTACTATCGAATTATTTCTTATTGATGAAGGTGTTAAATCAGTTGAAAAGATGCCTTGATGCCCTGGAACAGAATTATTTAACTGCTAGAGAGGAGCACCGTAATTTACAACTGCAGAACTACAAGGACAAGTCTATCAATGTTGGAAAGTTTGATCCTGAAAGGTTAGAAAATAAGTACTAAGTAGTACATCCACACATTCTCGATATTTTCTGAGTATCTTACAACTGTTAAGCCATTTGTTCTTAGAAAATTTTTCAGAAATGAAAACATTATCTTAATTTATATGTGGTAAGCCAGAAGTGATTTGGCCAAAATTCATCTCAGGCTTTATGTATCCAACTTATAGTTGCAATATCTAACCAATTAATTCAAGTACTTAAATGGACTCAGTGAAATCTATGAATATTTTTCTTATGGACTGTTTATTGCAATACCCAATATTGTTACTCCAGTAAGAAATAAAACATTGGTTTACAAAGGTTTCACTAACTGTGTATTGCAATTGTGTTTAGAAAGGTGGAAGGGGAAATATTTAGACTTGGCATACTGCTTGAAGACATCCATGAACGGACTGATGCCAGCAAATGCAGCCTGTCTCCTTTGCTTACTCCTTATGAATCTGCCCATTCATCCTATTCTCTTTGTGAGGT
Source organism: Apteryx rowi (assembly GCF_003343035.1). Classification (NCBI taxonomy): domain Eukaryota; kingdom Metazoa; phylum Chordata; class Aves; order Apterygiformes; family Apterygidae; genus Apteryx; species Apteryx rowi. Next base: position 1,584,627 of record NW_020451027.1, on the reverse strand, counting down.
AACTTAGTGAGTTTTGCCATTGAAAGACAGCATTAGTCTCTATGTTTTAGGGATGCAAATCTCATTAACCTCAGTGTGGTTGCAGTCACCTAGTATTTGTAAAAGCATGATACTTCTAGATAGCATGTTACTTCAAATACTTTTTTTAATGAAATATAACCTTCATAATATTCCATTAATTCTAACTGACACTTAAGTATAAACGCAGCTATATTGACTATTTTTAATCCCAGCTTCAAAAATATTTGCTTTCAGAATAAGAAAATGAGCAGCTATTTTAACTTTTACAAACCTGTCTTTCTGTTTTTGCAAGTGAATCGCTATCATTCAGTTTGAAGAAAATGTTACTTGGTTTGTCCAAGATTCTCAGACTGCAGAATTGAGACAAGTAGTAGTATATTACTGTGCTATAGAAAACAGAGTTTACTGGTAACTATAGTAATATTTTGTCCTAGATCATAAATGCACAAAAAAACGTTGTGACTTTCTACAAATCTACAGATGATTAAATATCACCAAATGCTTTCATTGTCAGTATTTTAAAAGCCAACTTCTCTGAATCCCAAGTTAGAGACATTCAGAAATGCTAGCTGGTAAAAGTCATGTACTTGCAATGCAAAGATCACATACTACATGTGTCTTATACTATGGTTACTTCGTACAGAGCTCAGGAAATTCAAGCATTACTGATCCTCCAGAAAGAACAGCTGTTGAAACTGCATTTCTTCACGAGAAGAACAAGGTGGAAAATACAAGTCATTCAACTGATGTGATCCCACAGACAAATCATAAACTTTCTTTAGAAGGTGACAAGTGCAATCCTTACCCACGTGTGTAAGTATAAAACTTAGAGAAAGCTACTGAAGTTATAACAATTGATCTATAATTATTTGCCGAGTATAGAAAGTTGGGATGTCTGAAATGTGCGAGAGCAGGTGGAGTATTTCCAGAGTAAACCTCTTATATAATTTCTTAACTACATACCCAAGAATTCCTTCCAGTCCAGCATTCCTACTTTGAGGTCCATAAGACCCAAGCAGATATTCCCTGAAGCCAAAAACCCATCAGTTTCGCTAGGAGTTAAATCATACCTCTGTATAAAGTTTATTGCAACCACACAAATTCAGGATGTGAATGACTAGCTAAATTATTTCCTATTTGTATGATATTCTGAATTTTATAAAAAATGGGAAGGATGCAGATCCTTAGATAATTCCCATCATAGCTTTGTGAAAGGGTCCTAGAGACTATACCTGCCCTTTTGGGGAATATTTGATAAGTGATAATCATCTTAATGAGATCAGAAAAATAAAATAAATGAATGATTTCTCCTTAGCCAATTGAAATTACAGAAGAGAGATGAATCAACTTCCAAAAGAGAAATGGAACCTCTGGTAAAAGGAGGTCTGCTAGCAAATAAGCATTCTCCAAATGTAATGGTATGATATCTGTTTTCATACTCAGTTTATCATCTTAGATGAACACATTCAGCTTTACTGAGATCATTTACCATCAYTTCCACAACATTTCTCCCTTCAGTTTTTGCACAAGAGGACAGCCCAACTTTTCAGCTAGTACAGCATAGAACAACATTGCTGAATTGGCTACCAAGAGAGATTTAAGGAAAGACTTTCTGAACATTTTTGAAATTTGCGATAAAGTTGGCTTCTCTTAGGAAAGACTTAACTGTGTTGGCTAGCTTGTCTGTATTACTTTTTTTGGAGGAAAGACCTACAAGCAATTGCTTGCCTAAAAAAACCCTTTTGTTTTAATTTTAAGGCATGAGAGAAATGAACGAACACGTGTTAATCCTTCTCAAAGCTACACTAAGCCCTGTTTTATATTCCAACTACACAGATTAAAAAGCGTTCAAGTTTTTCCAGTCTGCTCTACAGTTAGAATTGTAACTAGGAAAATCAATTTGTAGAGTTGATGGCAACTAAAAGCAATATTAAAAATGACATGCAAATGACACCATTGTTCACACTATCTTGTTTGATACCTACAAAATAATGTAAACAATCATGTATCAATTTGTTTTGCCTTCTGGGTGCAACAGAGATTTCTTTCATCTGAGGAAATACATGGTGCTGAAGGTCTTGGATCCCACAGTCAGGGTAAATTAAGTCAAAAATCCAAAGCCAATGAAGAAAGTATGGAAAGGTAAGTGTATTACATATTTTGCCTAGTTGCAAAAGTGGTTTTCTGCAGCTAAACTGATGCACCCATATATCTATGTGCTGGATTCTGCTTGAAACACTGAATAATGTCTTTAATACATATAAAATGACAGGATGATAATAGTAACAAGCAGCTTTTTGTTGTATCACCAGTATATGCGATATACCAGACCTCCTGAGAAATGGCAAAACTCCCACTGATTTTATTAAAAATAGGATTATATTCATGTTACAAAGTAGCCCTTCTCACCAAGACCAATGGTTTATGGTGCTTAAATGGCACAAACTTATTTTAATAGTGCATGAAGAGAACAGGCTTTATGTTTGGTCTCTATTCAGGGATGCATTTCAGCAACCTGAGTAGGGATGACTGCAAAGTTTTCGTCAACTAAAAATATTTGAAATAATCATTATCATGAACTAATCTGGTGGCCATGGAGGGAGAGCATATTGATAAATCCATGTAGATTTCAAATATAAAGTTCAGTCTGTAAAGTTTTATTTACAGAAATGTCACTGTGATAAAATAATTCTGTATGATTTATTTAGGAGTTTGAATTTTTGGCAAATTGCATCTCCATCCAAAGCTAGATCTTATAATATGTGCAGTGTAGAACACGATATTCATCTAAATATACTGAAGGAAGAAGGTAAGCACAAGAGAAATATGCTCTCAGACTATCTTATTGAATAATGTTTGTATTTATCCAGTAAAACTCACCTAGCTTCCAGTTTTCTCTGTCTCTCATTTAAGAAAAACTAGCTCAGTCTTCTGATCACTGTTTTCATGAACGGCTGGAAAAATCTCCAGATAAATCTGATGATACTGTATGCCCTAAGTTGAAAATACATYTTACAAATATGGCAGACAAGGAACTGTATTCTGTCAGAAGGTATGTCTCAAATATTCCTCTAATTCCCTACAAGCAATACATTTTAAAACCTTAAAAATAGCCCARAGTTACTCACTCAGAAACCATATCATCCTGACCCTTGATAATATTTTGATGCAATGTGTGGACACTTGTTTGTAAATACACAGCATTTCATAACACTTTGCTATACAGAGATGGGATTATGCTTTTACTTAAAGCATGTTTAACAGCTAAATCAGTGTCCTTTATGTCCTTTGTGATTGGTTAACTTTTAATTTAAGCTTCTACTTACCACCTTTTCAGATAACTGATATGAACAGAGTTTTTCCTAAGAGTAAATTTGCTTTTTAACTAAGCAGTGGTCAAACATTAACATGTTCATAAGGCTCATCATACAAGTATTAACATATAATTAAAATCTCATTCTGTTTTCATGCTCAAAGTAATGAAAACATACAGGAAATGAAAACTGGAAGATGTTCAATCTTCATTCAAGGAAAACCAACTGATTTATCAGATASCAACCTGAGTAAGTAGCGATGGCATGCAAAGACCAGAACTGTGCTTACACCTACTACTGAATCTATGCATAAAATGGAGAAAAAACAAAATAAAAAAATACTGCTTTGAATTGCAGTAATGTTAATGGTAGTGAAGGGCTCAGAAATTATGATGCTGAAAGACAAATAAGTACCTAGGTAACAAGCCATAACTTCTAGTATTTATTTCAGACCTTTTTAATACATTTTGGGGATTTTAGGCAGTGATTCAGAAGACATCTCAGCCTGTGATTCTTATAATGATTCACGAAGTGAGGAATTTCTGAACCATGAGACTGAAAATTACAAGACATTCAATACAAGATTACATGGAGAGAGAAAAGGTATACTGATTGCAAAAATATTTAAGCCTACATAAAAATATTGCTGTTTATAGTGTCCTGGTTTTTAACCTTGATATCTTTGTTTTCAGGAATTAGACACAGATGCACTAGAGGAAGCAAAAATCAATTTAAACTCAGGAATTACAAAGAGTTTGCTCAGTCTTGTGCCCTATGTAGAAATAAAAATTCCAGTTTAACTTGTAAGTATGAGGTTTTTCTGAAATAATGACAAAACATAAGCTAGATTACGGGGCATAAAGCCATGCTGCCTGCCCATACCAGTATTTATAGTGACAGGCCAAATTTAATTTAGCATGAGCAATCAGTAGCACTGTATCTAAACAGTGGATGGGTATAACTCTTGTAGAGTAAGATCAGCAAATCCAACTTTCACATACATAGCTGAGTTTAATTCCAGTGCACAATAGCTTTACCCTTTTCTGGTTCTTTGTCAGTCGTCCCTTCCATGTTTACTTGTGACAGGAATACCTCCAGTTTTCCAGTGCCACATGGAAAAAATATTAAAACCAGACATTACTCTGCCAACTTGTTTGATGTTAGCTGACATCTAATGTAGTATAAACAGAAGTTTCAGCTCTACACTGAAATTATGTATGACCTTCAGGAAGGTCAAGGAAAGCCTAATCTTTAAAGATGTTGAATGTCTAAACTTTTAAAGTCAGCTACCTCCTAGATTCCTCTCTCCCCATCTGTACAGTAGGAAGAAATAATGCGTTCTTCAATAGCAGGCAGAAAATATAAGTTAGTTACAGTTACTTCTCTATATTAAAACTATAAAACACTATGAATCCAAGTAGTATTAATTTAATTATTAGGATTATAATAGTCTGTGATCACACTACACTTCTCCCCCTTGCAGTCTTCCACTGTATGGAGTGGAATACAAATCTGTGTACATTTATTTACTGAAGAACCAAATTCAACAGGAAACCCAATAGGGATAATTTGGCCTCATTTATGAAAATTTTAGTAACCATATTCAAGTTTATTCAGCAGTAATATTAAATTGAAAATTTTTAAAAACGCTGTATAGAAGATGAAGATGTCATTATTGTAGTTGTTCATGGTAACCTAACACATGATTTATACTAAACAGAAAAATGTTTTAAATATATAGGAAATTACATTTTTCTGCTTTTGTACTAAACATGGTTTCAACATTTTCAGCTTATTCACAGAAGAGAATCTACACTCAAAAGGCTTACAGAAGTAATCAACCACATCAACTTGTAAATAGACTTTCTGAAAGGTAAGCTATAGCAATTGCTATATATAAGCAGTAGAACAGTAGATGTCATTATTAAAGATTCAGCATGAAAAAAAAATCACCAGTATCATAAGCAGTGGCAATGCTTTCTCCTTTGCAGAACATGCTGTATATTAGAATTTTATTCACTAATGAAATTAAAATATTTACCATAAGAGCAAGTGTAAATAATTCTTAGAGTAATTCTTCAGTCTTTCTAATTCAATGAAGAATCAACATCTGTAACCTCTTTAGTGACATACTTTTTGACTAAAAAACAGAAGAAACCCCTCATTTTAAGAGGATGTCACATTCACAGATCCAGGAGTGAGTCTGTATTAGTTAAGATGCAATTCTGTTTTCTACCAGTTATTTCTTTACAAATAACAGTCCTTAATATTAAATTATACTGGGAGACTGAGAAGTAAAATGGATTCTTAACTATTACACAGACTAGACTAAAACTCAAACAATTTTTTGTGACCATAGTTTTGAGAGCATATTACACCATACTAGTAATTGCCTGGAAGTATGATAACTGCACTTGAGAATCAATGACAGACCACTTTGTGAGAGACAGTTACAGCATCAAGGAAATGACGGCTCTCTGCCATTATGAGAGATATCCTGACCCTGCACTCTGCAGTGTTTTCTGTCTCACTGCAGTGCATATGCAACACAAGTTATGTTGGACTGTGTTTTATAATTAAATGAAAAATTCTATTCGCTATAAAATTAACTTGCAAACAAACATGCTAACAAGGTATAAATATCTAATTCATAGTTTAAAAATTCTTTTGGTTACTAAAATTGTATATATTTTATTCTCTCTACACTCATATACCCCCTTTAGGCAAAAGGTGGAGACTGCCAAAACCTGCTATTCAAGCACGTATGATACAGTTACCCTTTCACCTCAATACCTACCCAGAAAGACGACTCCTGGAAGCAAATCGGCAGTCAACATCAGAAGTAGAAATGTGAGCGATCCCAATGCAAACGTAAGGCTTTAGAGTGAAAAATTAAAAGACAACTCTGGAAGAGTACATCCTGTCATGGCACTTTTGAACATCCTTAGGAAATCGATTATTATAGTCTAAGCTTGTCTTGTGCATCTGAAGAGACCAGGATGGGACAAGAGGGCATAAGAAAAAAAACCTTGCATTTTAGATGAAGTTTTCCATGCTACTTCAAAACCACATATTATTTACTGTATTACAATCCAAATAAACTTCAGTATAAGGTATAGTACTGTAACTAGCATGAATACTGGAGACCATTTAAGTATTATTATAAAGTAGTCTCTGTAAGAGATTTTGCATTGTGCTTCTCAGACATGGAGAACTTACATAACTAGTAGCTGGAGAGCACCAAAATGGCTTTAAGCCACCTATACACCCTTACTCCCCCATCACAAGAGCTTCTTCTTGGCCTGCAGTTTCATTTAAACACTGCAGGCAGTATATGCACGTTCTGGGCCACCTGGATGTTCTAAAATACTGCCACATCTAAGGATTTCACTCCAGTATATTCCTTCATACAAGTACTTTGGAGACTTTTTATGCCATTTAGTCCCTGTATAAATGGGGAAAGGGGCCAGAAAAGGAGGAATGGATCTTACCTCTGGAATTATGTTTTGTAGACTGCAACAAAAAGTGTCAACCCTAGCCGCATTAACTGCTGCCAACACCAGGGTGCAGGAAATGGGACAACCTTCTCATACTACAAACATGCACTATGTTGGGGCTGCTACTTTAGAAAGACGTAAATATCCCCCAGTGCAATGGATTACACTTTAAGAGAAATAAATAGCAGACACTTCTAACTTGAATCCTGGAGTAGTCTACCACATGACTCAGAATTTTTACTTTTCAATAGGTATTTGAAATAGATCTGTTGAATATGCTACAAAAAAACCTTAATTACATTTCCCTTTCATTCTGTTCTATACCTATGGAAACATTTGTCTTCAATATTAGCATGGCTATATTTTATTATTCCCAACAGATTTTAAGTTCTACTCTGGATCATGCCATACAGACAGCAAACAGTTTGAAGAAAACTACAGAACGAATGGTACAAGCAGTTTCAGAAGATCTAGCTAAAGTTAGAAGCAAACAGCTTTAATTACCCAGTTTGAAATACTGTATTCTTTTGCTTGTTGATATACAAGTATGTCTCTACAAATATAGAATAATAAATACAAAGATTAGAAAGTCAGCTAGTTCTGTGACTATCACTACTAKAGTATATGATGGTATTCCACATGTTTACATACAGTCTCAGAACTGGAAAACAAATTACTGATTCTACTGAAAGTAGAATTAGTACATTGGCTAACCCCTGTTACTGCTCCACAGCTGCCTTCTTTCTCTAAGGTAGCTTTACAAAAATTGGCTTGAACAAGCAAGGTTAGCTTTTAAACCTTTAACCTTTTTTTGTTGAAACAGGAGAATGAGGAAGCAGTCATTATTGCATATATTTTTCTCTCACATCTTAACAGCAGCTGCTTAAGTGCACCAGCAAAGGAAACAATCTCTTCTCAAACATCTCTGAGCATCATGCTAGTATAGCAAGTCATAGTTAACATATGTAATTATTAAGTGGCACACATTGAGAATGGTTCACATTTAAGATATTTCCTTGCATGTCTCTAACTGAGTAATACCAGCTGTTGTCCATGTATTCCCAGGAGTTAAACTGCCCATTTCTTCACTGCAGTATCCTTACTTTCTCTGATACTTTGAGAGTTTAGTTAATGGTAAGTGGGTTGCAAAATTTTAAAATACTGTAAAGATGCAGTAGGCCAAGAAAAGTAATTATTTGTATTCTGAAATCCAGTTAACTGCAGTGATTAAAAGTAAGCAGATAGCAAACAGCCTTGTATCGAGGATGCTACTCATTGAAGCAATTCCAAAGTATTTAGAAACTGACTGAAACTGCCGTTTTAAGATAGAAGTGATGATGCATTTTTAAAAAAAGAACAGTTGTTTTCAGGCATCCCAAGTGGATAAATTGAGCAGTGGATACAGAGATAACCTAGACTGGCTTCATACATGCCATTATAGCTAAACTTGCTGCTGTGTACCAGATTTATAAACTTGAGTCAATGCATTTTCAGGGCTCCTCCACACTCTACATCCAACAGTATTGTTAACCTTTCTTTTCTCCCTTAGGCTCTTACTGCATATCCTTATAACCCAATTTGCCTCTGCTTATTATCCATGTTTTTATTTAGCTTATTTAAGACAAAGGTGCAGGATAACCGAAGGCTGACTCCCCTATGCTAAATTAGCGTTTAGAATGTCCCTGTTATTACTTTGCACAGTGAACCTAATTGTTGAAGTGACAGCTGTAGTATTCTTAGATCCAGTTAAAAGAAGAATATCCAGAAAGATTTCTGCACCACAAACAGCTGGACCTTTTGTTTAATCTGGATCACCAAACCTCTTGTCCCGTGCCTGGACAGCAGATGCCAAGGGAAGAATATTTAGAGACAAGCGCTTAGTAACATTTCCTCAGAATCCTCTCTGAGCCTTCAGCAAATTGCAGCTCAGAGTCATCCTGAATCAACAGCAATATCTTTATATTTAATGGCCTGTAAGAATTCTTCTCTCATGAGTTTGTCAAACTGTTTCCATACATGCACACAACACACACACCCCATATAATTTAAGATGTGTCATACTTTGCTGTAGGATGTCTTAGATGCTGAAGGTCCTTTTGTTTTGAACCTGACAACTGCAAGTTTCATTTGCTACTTTACACACTGAAGAGGAAGGGAATGTCTACTGCCTCTTCAGTCTCCATGCTAACATGATTTTAGAGACCTCCATCACATATCCCTCAGTCACCATTTTCTCCCCTTCATCAAGGGTCTCTTTTTAGTCAGTCATACTTCACATGGAAATTGTTCCTTACCTTTGATTGTGCTTTTGGTCATTTCTGAACCTGTTCCAGATTCAACCTAAGTAAGAAATAAATTGCACTTGGAAATATTTGTCTTTATTGCCTAAGGTATCACACCAACATCATTGCTTATGTGAATCTGGGTTTACATGTATGGATTAGGTATCTATTTTATTAGAAGATATGCAATAAGAGAACAACAACTTTCAAAGTTATGAGATACCTCTGTGCAGACACTCTAAAATGTTAGGTGTTGGGGGGGAGAAGTTTATCTTAGTACAAATCTGCCATCAGTAAAACAATTCTTTATCTACAAAAAAGTAGCAGAGAAGATACCTTGGGCGGGGGGAGGGGGGGAGGTTTTTTTTAAGTATTCTTTACATTCTGTGTAAAGAATTGTAACAAACCAGAACCTAGTTTGGATTACATTTTGCTAACCATCAGATTTCACATCTCAAAAAGCATCTCTCAAACCACCTTTATTAGTATGTTTGGATTTGCCTTCTAGAAAAAGAGGGTGATGGATTTCAGTATTAAAAACTCTTAGCCTTGTAGTTATCAGCTATCAAGTTTTGACCTGGTGCAGTATTAAAAACTCTTAGCCTTGTAGTTATCAGCTATCAAGTTTTGACCTGGTGCAGTATTAAAAACTCTTAGCCTTGTAGTTATCAGCTATCAAGTTTTGACCTGGTGATAACACTTAAACCCAAAGCAGACATTTGGAGAAAGTCTAAATACTGAATATGCAAAAGTAGTCCAACATTTCTCCAGCTGGTATTTCTCCAACTCTCTGCAACAAATTAACATCGATACAATGGGTTTTATATATGAACTGAAACCAGTTATTCCAATTTGTAAATTATTTTGTCCTGCATTTATTGCTTTTAAGTTTTGGGAATAGGAAAACCAAATCAGTTTACCATTACATATAGCTTTTATACTGAACTTGGGTTCATCTTGCCAGCAAAGGATAACTATAGACAATTTAAATATCATTGTTTACTACCAATTCCAAGATGTACCTCTTTAGTGAGAAAATGCTGAAGATCACATTTGTTCAATATGTACTTTTTACTCTGGATTTTTATTGAGATATTTATGCTTAGAAACTGGAATTCAGGAAAAATAACATTTATAGATATTTCAAATAAAATTTAGAAAGTCTTGGTGCACATTTAATGAACAAGTTAAACAGGTTTGTTCCTGTAGTCCTACTGAAAATAAAGTCAATGTATGTTAGATGCCTAACTCATGTAGATGAATTTAAAAGTGCATTTATCCTCATCATGCCCCATGTCCTGCAAGATTTTAGCATCATTAGRTAATGTTTTCCTCTTTTGTTCTTCTCTGATATAAGGGGGTGAGGGGGTGGGGAAAATCAATTTTACTTTTTTCCACCTCCTAAAGAACTTTGAATGAACTTACCTAAAAAAGAGTTTTTCCTCAAGGTACTAGTTAACCTGAGGACAAAAGTAAGGGCAAGCAAACACTTTTTTGCAACTCAGAAAATGAATGCACTATCAGTTGGAAACATGTAAGTAAAAGAAAACATAAGTAATCTAATATCCATGATATTATGACATTTCTCTCAGATTTTACATACAAACTAACATCAATACATCATTTGTTTAAATGTTAAACAGTTGTACGTTTACACTTGAATAATGTTTAGATTTCTCTTAGAAAGTTAGCAGTATTGCAGAAACAAATCCAATTTAGAATTCATTTGATCCACTCCAACGTTTTTTTTTTTTTAAATATGTAACAAACAGTAGAACAGTGAACTCTGCTTGAATGCATTTTTTTTTTAATTACCAAGCTACTGCAAAGACTCAACTGCTTCCCCTCTTTTGTTCTCCTTTTAACTCCCCTTCCCCCCCCCCAAAAAAAAGATTTTATGCCTGAAATACTGAAAGTGACATGGAAGCTGGTATAATACCACCAATCACAGGTAACTCATCTCATAAAATGGAGGAACTATGTAGACAGCCATAAGGAAGCTTATAGGGAATAAAGCTGCTCTTTTTGAAAAGCTTTAGTAATAAGCCATGTAGGTACTTAAATATAAAGTGTACTTCAGTGCACAAAACTGACAGCATTTTCTCAGAAGTTATTTATTGAAATTAGAACTGCTTAGTACTTCCATGATTAACTTTCTACCTTACCCACCACCATCTGAAACCCCTCCTTCTGATCTTTTAGGCATGTAAAATATTACATTTCATGATTTTTCATAAGATGTCATACATTTAAAAAGTTTTCAGTGAATCATTTTATAGAAAGTGTTACAGTTAGAGCCATTGCACTTGTGTGAAATAATTTTACTATACACTTATATTTACAAACTTTCTTCTGAAGCCTCCACCTAAGAACCTAGGCCCTTTTTATTTCAGCCATTTTTTTAAGAAATAAACTTTCCAGTTATATAAAGCTTTCACAGTTCTCAAAAAAATTAACAGAGTATATATACAATCATGGTAACAAATCTTAGCATAGTTTGTTAGGGGTGAACATGCCCTTTTCCAAAAGCAGTGTTACAGTGTAACACTGCCTATACGAAATACAACCTAAAAACCAAAAGTGTTGATTTTTTCTTCTCTCTGCCTTCTACTTCCCAAAAAAAGCAGCAAATTTAAGTTATAAAATGACACTTCATTAGTCAAAACCATGTAGTGTCCCAGTACAGTATTTGGAAAAGTCAGTTCCATAAGAATATGTACATACTGTTTGTCTTTTCCGAATATATTATAAACATCACCATTTCTATTCATCCTTAATGCAGACCATATCCTTTGGCTTACTAAGACTCTTTACATCATCCAGTAGTCTTTTAGGTGTCAAAAGATGAGTAGAACCTGTGAGTAGAACAATTTCAGACATACTGTTAATACTTATGATTTGCAGACATTCCCTCTTAAGAATCAAAAGTTACATGCCAGTGATTTTTATTGTACCTGGAAAATGGAAAAGTATAACAGTTCAAAATGTTTTGAGAGGTTTGAAAGTTGGAAGTGTCATGAGCAGGTAGCTAATGTCCCTCTTCCACCCACTGGGGACATCTGGAAAAAGAAAAGTTTTTCTCCCCTACACAGCATGAAACGAAGGCTTTCAATATTCTGGAAGCAGAGGAGAGGGGAGAAAATGAGATAGGAGAAGAAAAGAGGGAATGGCAAAGACCAAAGATTAGAGGTCTTAGCTTGGTCACAAGTCTCAAGTCCCTGCTCTGCCTTGTTTGAGGCACAGGCTTGAACTTGGGCTGCTCTCCTTCTATGCAGTTGTCCTAGCTTGTAAGAAATCTGCCCATTCTGTGAAAAGGCAAGTTAATGACAGGCTGTATGCTAGAATCATGAAACCACCGGGATTAAAGTTCATCACAAGTAATACATTTCCATAGGAGCATCAGTTTCAGAACTGGCTTTTACTGATTAACATTTCTTTGAAAAATTTGCAACAAATTCCAAATCCAGAGCTGCAAAGAAAATCCTTAGGATTCTTCAGGCATGCACAATTATTACCTCTCCTGTTCTCACAGGGAGTCATTTTAACTTCTGCCTAGAAGGGTCACCCTTAAGTCATAAGGGAAATGCTCACTCTTGAAGATTAGGACAGTCTTGGAGCTTGAACTTTAGCAGTGTCACTTAATCTGAATGGACTAATATTCCTCAAATTCTGAATTGGTAATAGGGGAAGTTTTTCACCTTCCTCTAAGCAGCGTGGAAGTTTCTTCCGTCCAAAAAAAAAAAAAAAAAAAAAAAAAGGTTTACAAGCAAACTACAGGAATCATCTCTAAAGAAAACTGAGGTTAGTGCCAGATACTACAACAAAAGAACAACCTACACTGAGCACGGTTTTGTCAACCAGTCTCAGACAAAGAAACAATCTAGTCAAACTACATTGCTGTTGTCCTGTCTCTCCATTACAACTCAGATAAGCTATATGTAGGATCAGTGTTAAACCTACCTCAACAAAACAAAAACCCCCTCCCCACACACACACACATCCCCCACCATTTCTAGGTATCAGAATCAAAATTGTTGTTGCTATAAAAAAAAGTTGTTTTTTATTGTTTTTTTTTTTTTAAGTGATGCTACACAGATTTAATCATTTTTGACACTCAAGACTCAATTTAGTTGCCAAAAGACAGGCACCTCAAGCAATTTAGGGTGCTTTAGATGACCCCAGCACCTGGACTCCAGCAGTCTCTGAAGATGGATACAGATCTCTGGTTCTGTACCTCTGAGTTCTGTTTTGATGTATCATACACCAAAATGTGTCTCAAGTGTGCTATGTTTTAGCACTTAAATTTAACCATCATAACAGGAAATGATTATTTGGAGCACAGCAGCTGCTGGAACAGAGGCTGACTCTCTCTGAAGTATTAGCTGAGAAATTACTATTCCATCTAGTAATTCTGCATTTATAAGCTTACTGCTGAGTCTTAAGAAAATTAGAGAGAGATCACTACAGTTTTCAAGGCAAAAGTTATTAATCATGCTGTTTGCTGTGCAAGTCTGAAGAAATAACAACAAGAATGAGAAGATGTTGCAAAGTGGATTGAGGTACACTGAAAAAGCCCCATCATTTATTTGGGGGGGGGGGGGGGGGGAAGAAACGCACCTCTCCCCTTCCTCCCACGAAAAGTAATTTTTGCACTAACCTGTCGGCTTTCCTACTCCTTCCAAAAGTAACCAGAGCAGTAAGTTCAACTGTAGGTAAAGCTCATGCAGATAAAGTTTGTGAGTAGACAGTGTAATGCGAAGTAATGTAGGTCCATTTAATCCTTTTCTCTATACATCAGAGAATACTTTAATAATACATTTTTCTGACTTAATCCATGATGATTGTTCTGAAATTTTCAGCATAACTGTCTTTACTGTCCTTAATTTCTTGTTGCAAAAACAAACATCAAGCAATCTAGAGAAAAGCATCTTTTCAGTTTAAGTGAACTGCATAGTTTAAACACACACACAAAAAATGTGTTGACTATAGTATTAATTTGCTGAACTAACCGGGGAATGTAAGAAAAACACCCTTATATTTTCCAGAAACCCATCTTTAGACTACATACTGTGTTTTCAAGTAAGTCGCTACAACACCCCCCTTTTCCCAAGACCAGCTTACCAATGATAACTTCACAAGACTTGTAGACTTGAGAAACTTCATAAGCACTGCGCATCTCAGAGTATGTAATGCCTCCAACCACAAATATAATCAGTCTTGCACTACTTTTTCGCTCATCTTGGTAACTAGCTTTGGGTTTCTGGCGAGCACTGTAAAATGTTTCATAAGATGACATGTTGTAACAATTTCTGTCATGCATTTCACTGATCATAATCTCAGTCAAAAAAATTAGAGAACTTGCTAGTTAAAAGAATTATAAAGAAAACAAGTAGCACATCACACAAACTATTGAGTTATCCCAAGGGGTAAAATAAATACAAAACAAGAACCTTGTTGCACAGACAGCTCACCACAAAGGACTCCTACGGAGTAGCTTAATTCTGCACGCCACCAATTCAAGTGACATTTTTCCTAAAAGAGGTTTGTATGAGTCAGATGATCACTGTGTCTTAGCTTTTTCAGTCCCCTAACATGAACAGAATCTCTAAGAAGTATTTGACTTTTATCAAATAGGATTCAGGTAACTAGGAACAAAGATAAAGGCCTTAATATTTGCTATCTCTAACATATATCTAGTCATTTTTTCTCTAGCATATATAGTAACTGCAGATTCAGATTAAACCACCTACAGTCCTGAACTCTTTGCTAGGGCGCCTAAAAAAAATCCCAAATTTTGCATGCCTACAACACAAAGCCCTGCTTACAATGTACACTGACTTGCCCTGGTGCTTCCTTGCATTGATTATTGTAACATATAGCCAGGAACGTAACTGCCCACCAACAGGTTTGTTTGTTTTTAG
The DNA here is from genome assembly GCF_003343035.1 of Apteryx rowi. NCBI lineage: Eukaryota > Metazoa > Chordata > Aves > Apterygiformes > Apterygidae > Apteryx > Apteryx rowi. The sequence continues at coordinate 1,569,592 of NW_020451027.1, read as the reverse complement.
CACTGGAAGTAACAGAACTGAAGGCTGTGCATCTTTAGCACTGATTGTCTTCTGTTTAGTAAGGTACAAACTCCAATTCAAGCATCCTCCACATTTAGGATATATAGAACACTTCCCTCCCCATGAATTCTAGCATCTGATTAGCGTAGTGAGCGTATATTACAGTCTTTCTGCAATATAAATGTTTTTTTGTCTACTTTCAGCTGTGTCATCATTAACACTACAAAAAGCAGTAACCCTCTGTCAGCTTGGCAGACACTGGCCATGAGGTCCAACAGCTAATGGGGTTAAGAAGAGGGAAGGAGAAGACAGTACATTTTCATAAGCTTAAGAAAAAAAAGTTACCTGTCAGTGCTATTCAGTAAATCTACAGGTACAAGAACGTACAATTTCACATTCATTAGCAGAGAATTCATTTTACGATCTCTAACATTTCTGGACTTCTCTAAACCATTCCTTGATATCAGAGGTCAAGTTTCTAACAGGACCATATTCACTAAGTAATGAGAGAACCTACAGAAGTTGAACCTAACTTACTGAACTCATCCTCAAAAATGAGGACCACTACCACATTAAAATATATATATATATATATATATATATATATATATAAAATGTATATCTTTTTGCTTAAGTTATAGTACATTGTAACCCATTCCTAAAACTGCTTTACACTAAAAAGCTCAATGGTTTAAACTTCTTTTTTTGGAAACATGGAAATGTTATTTCTAACTCTGAAGCCAGAGGGAGATACCCTGAACACAAGTGATCAACAGCTAACTAGAATTATTAAACTAACAGCCAAGTTCAGTATGCTTTAGGTGAACTGAAATACTTCTTACACCTTAATGTTACCTTATATAAATTATTTCACCACTCAGTACACACACTTTAATAAGGTTTTAGAATGTATAGGAGAAAAATACTGAGAAAAGGTAAATTATTTTTCAAGGAATTAAACAGTTTACCTTACTGCTCCTGACCCATTCCAGGTAGGAGGACACTGGGAACAATAAGGCCATTCTTTTGAATCTAGTTTGTTTTCTATAGCATCCTGAAGGGCAAAACAAAGATTGACTTTAAACAGTCGTGTAGACCTAAAAATCCATCRAGCCTTAATTCCCAGTAAGGATGACCAACTGGAATTTAAAGCCAGAATAAGTAATTTCTTGGAAAAAAAACTTATAGCAAGTAGCTTCCCAAAAAAACAATGTTCCTATGTAGCAAAACACTAGACCACATAATGCTAAACATTTCTATGAGGCTTTCCTACATCCTAAGGAATTGAAGACACATGTGCTTTCTTTCTAAGAATAATACTGATTTAATTGTTCAAATTTCACCAGTAGTTTTTCGTCTATAACTAACCTAACCTACTTCATTTCTCCATAGGACTATGTAAGAGAAGTCAGGGTCCCCTTAAGACTCCCTCAGTCAATTAAAGACACCAAGAACCTACAAATGACTGCACAGGGTCAGACTAAAGATCCAGTAGCCCACTACTGTCTGACATCAGTCACTAAATGTTGCTTAGGAAGAGGTTTAAGAACAGAGTAACTATACTTCTGCTGAGTAAAACTTTCCAGCTTCTTCCCATCTACAGTTTATATGTGTTTAACATTTGAATTACAGAGACCTATTAGAGCTACATAAAAAAAAGAAAAAAAAAACAACACACAACACCACCACCACAGGACAGGCAGTTCAAGCTTCTTGCTTTCACTTCAGTTTGCACAACTTTAAAACAACTTCCAGTAAGGTGCATCACTAGGCAGTCTAACTTTCCTATATTACAAACAGACTAAAAGCAATACTTTGATTGAAGAGAACTATTTAATAAAAGTAACTCAAGTATTAAAGAATTTCAAAAGATCTAATACAATATATTTCTACATTGTACCCACAAATTAACTAGTTCCTCAAATTTACCTCCATAATGTCTTTCATAACAGGTGTCCACCTAGAAAGTTGAAAAGTTTCTTCTGAAGAACGATCTCTTCTGGGCTGTTTATGTTGCTGAGAAGCAGACTGAGGAGATTTGAAAAACAGAGCTGTATTAAACAATATACATGTTTTTTGTAACTGGTTTCCAGTTTGGGGGGAGGGGGAGGGAAAACAGTAGGAAACCATAAAGAAATACTTAATCATACTAAGGTATGATCATCTGTAGAATTCAAGATACAGCAGAAGTAATCATTTCAGAGACAAGGAACTGAAGAAGTTGGCACTTTCCAAAAGCAAATAGCTCAAGCCAGTATCTGATGGATTTTAAAGGAAGCATTATAGCTATATTACTTTGAAAATTATTCATGTTAATTGTTTAATGGATTTAACATTTAGATACATCATAAAAACAAGAATTCCTAGTAATTTCCTGTTTCCAAAAATAAGATCCAGATAATACTGCTAAGAGTTACTGAAAGAGCTGTAGACAAGTACTTGGATGGTAGGAAAGTCTTTAAATAAATAAATAAATAAATCAGTATTTCTTACTGAAGAAAGAACAGGAACGCCAAGGTACTCCCAATTTCTTATCATGTCACTATCGCTTTCTATTTGTACATTCTGGATCAGCTTGTCCAAGTTCTCCTGGGTAGTTCCTTTGAAACAGTAATAATTCGGTTACCATGTGACTCTGTCAATAAAACTAGCTCTTTATCTTTCATATTCTGCACTGTTACTATTTAGTAACAGTGGATTTTTTAGGATTTTTGGATTTTAGTAGGTTTTTTTAATTGGCCACTTTCTACTCCTTTAAGTTTAGCATAATACCTTATTTGAGTTAAAAAAAAAATAATGGCCCATTTTTGAGAACTTAACCTAATATTGTTATTCATTCCTTAGGCCCAAATTCTATCTTTTATTTCCTCCTCCATTAGTACAAATTCTTCCATATTGACTTCATTTTCAGGTTGCAAAGGATATGGAGTCCCTTTTATCAGCTTTGGTACTGTGTGAAAAAGAGAAAATTAAAGCTGTTGCATGCATCCTGAGTACAGGGATGATGCTAGAACAGGATACAGATCTTTTATCTCTTTATCAATAGTAGCTTTAATACCAATCTGAGAGAAGAGAAGCCATAGAAGCTGGACAGTATTTCTTTTAAACTTTGCTATCAACTCTAATTCGGTGCTTGAGTTCACTGAAAATACTGGGCTCTATCCTAAAACTTGAATTTAAATCCATAGAACTGAGAAAAACATGGTGGTTTATCATACCATTTGTGCTAAAGATATACAGGAGAATAGCTCTAATTTTATCATAATTGTCATGATTTTTGTTGAGCAGAACTGGAAGGAGTACTCTCATCGAGTCTTTCACTTTCTGACCTTCTGCATCAGTTCCAAGAGCCAAGTCCTAAATTAAAAGCAAAGGGAATGGTTTTAGTGAGCAATCATTAAAAGAGTATTGGTTTGTGTTCCAAAATGTGTTTTTGTGAAACAGTAAGTTTAAGTAAAGAATCAAGTTGCATAAATTTAAACTCACTACCAAAAGCCTTCAACATAATTGTTTCAATAGTGACAGAATTATAATAACGCTATAACACTTTTAAACATTTAGAACAGTGTGATACATTTTGCACTGGAAGTTAGAAAAGTTCCTAGAAAGTAGTTCTGCCAAACAGATTGAGTTTCTCATTAATAAGACTATCAAAAATGCACCCTACCTGCATAACAGGGATCTTGCCAACAGCTTAAATACAAGCAACTACAGCACATGAACTTCAACAACAGTTGTCTTTCATTTCATCTCTTACAGTCTCAATCCAGACTTCTACAATAAAAACAAGCTTCTCAAAAGAAAAAAAAAAATCTATACCCCCAAAATGTTTCAAAATATTAATTCAAAAATATTCTCATCTCCTTTCAAGTTTCCTAGAATTCCTATGAATTTATAGTTTTTACTTGAGATTAGTAGTACATCTCTACTGCCCCTCCTAACAGGTGCTTTTCCCAGACATTCTAGAAGGGCTTCCCTCTGAAGAGCACAGCAAGGCAACTTCAGAGGCGATTTGAAAGACAAAAACACAAAGATGATCTTTATACAAATCAGCTGAATTCAAAGGCAAAAAACAGAACTCAAACACCTCATTTATTTCCAGTAGTACTATCTCAAAGTGACAGACACCTAGTTTTGTTAGTTAAAAATGTATCTATTCCTGCAAACAAAGTCAAATTTGTAGTATTTTTTTTCTCAACATACCTGTTCAGTTTTGCAAAGCCTTTCCACATTAGGTTTGAACTTGCTCATGCAATCTTCTGCTATGTTAAGGTGAACAACTTGCTAGAACACAAAAATCACATGGTGAATAAGCTTGCTTATTATTTCTGTATGTCACAACACGAGTACAAAGCAATCATTTTTACCAGTTAAAAAAAAATTTTTTTCAATCCTTCTACTATCCTTCAGTGCCATCGTGCATTTTCTGTGTTTCACCACTCAAAGATTAGCATTCGGGGGGTAGGAGGAAGGAAGTGAATTTCAAGTCTAGCAGTAAGAACATTTTAGAACTTTACACCACTTGAAATAGATCTTGCAAATAGAAAGAATTGGCTTGGCTTGTACAAAGGTACCAGCTTAATGATAAAGCAGTGAAAAATGACTGGCTTCCAGCTGATATCAGTCAGGAATACCAAAACATTTGTGAGTTAAAACAGGGAAGCCTCAAAATAATAATAATAATAATAATAATAATAATAATAATAAAATCGATCATTTTTGTATCTATAATGCTTAAAGTGCACCAAATATTCAAAGACTTAAGCATTTTATACCTACTAAAATGAAACACCTAGAAACAAATGTGCTTCTTGCTACAGTAGGTAAACATATTCATTTGGAGAAAAGTTATACAGCATGCTCAACAGGGAAGTGATAGAATAAATCTAGACTTCAACAACACCCAGCACAAAGTTATAGCATAGAGATGATTTACAGCTAAGTAGTATTTACAAAACAGTCCTTACCCTAGTAATCTGTTTACGGAAGTGCGGCATCTTTTTCATTAACTGGGCCAGACCTGACAGTGATAACTGTGAAGGAATGATACAAGTTGAAAAAAAATTTTTTTTTCCTCTTCATATTCAACATCTTCATTTCCTTTCCTTTTGGAGCCTGACATTTTCCAAACATTATCATTCAGATAAACTTCAGCTGCTGTAGTAGGTCCATGAACCACACAGATCTGACCCACTACAAACACAGTTAAGTTATTAGGAAAAATAACACTACATTACTTTAAATAACTTACTTTTCCCTCTGTTGCTTTTTTTTTTGATGAAACTTCTTTCAGAAGTTTTGGTATTTCCCTGCACAAAAAGAAACAAAGGAAAGTAATCAAATGCAACAGCATCACAGTTCTTAAATCTTTTCTTAAGAAGAACTGAGCAGCAAGAGGCTCTTAATGGAAGCAAAAGCTTCAGAGAGCTTTCATCTTCAGAAGAAAGCAAGTTTTTTGACAAAATAAACTGAAGTTAAATATTCTGTTTATTTAATATTTGCACAATGTCAACTGAGGCAATAACTTGCTACTATTTTTCACAAAATAATCGCTGGATTTAGAAGACGTGAAAATATTTCCTAAACAATATCTCTAACTAAATTTTCCACAAGCAAATTTGCATCTCTAAATACTGTATTTTTGAAAATGTTTTCTTGCTGGCATTGGTTATTCAACAGGATGTAGCCTATACAAACCACCCTCAATATTGTATATATTCCTACTTTCTCAATAGTTGGTCAAACACATCCCCTCTCACAGAAACTTTCATAATTTGCATTTTCTTAATACTTTTTAATTTATTCACACACTCTATCACATCTGCAATATGTTTGTGTCGAATCTTCACCCAGAGCTCATCATCTTCCTCCAGAATTGCCTCCTTTTCCTTCCCAGCAGGTCCATCTGTCTTGTATCTTCAAAAAAGAAAATTCAGATTGAAAAWTTTTTTTCTTTCTAGTAACTAGTTAGAGAGTAGTAATTGTTACATAGTAATGGTATTACCATGTATGTTTGCCACCATACATAGTAATACCAGTAACGTACACAGGCTTTCACTTATAAATCAAGTATTGCCTGACAGACAAAATAATTTACATATTAAGGATTATACATTATACAGTCTACATTTTTGAATATACAAGAAGAAAAAAAAAAGATCTTTAGAATTATATTATTATAGCTTTGAGAGATTCTTTTAAACCAATAGTAACCAGAATTTTAATCATACATTCCCATGCAACTCCTTTGCTCTTCAGCTTCTAATGTAAATTTCTCTTTGGCTTCAAATGCAGGTTGTGCGCAAAGCAATACGCATTGAGATTGCAAAGTGCAACTTTCTGTCTACTATAAAGCATTCTGTAACTCAGAAGGAAAATAAAGTCCCCCTTCACCCACAGAAAAGACTAAGACAAATTACTTCACAAATACAAGTAACATGCTTCACAGAATTACAGGCCAGCTATTACTCTTCTGCAAACAGAAATAAAACTATATAGCATAGCATAACAACAATCATAGTACGTTACTATCACAATTACAGGAACTCACAGATAGTGTATGCAGCCAGAATGCAGAAAGATATAAGAAAAAAATTACAAGATTAATTTTGAAAGTCAGATCACTGCTCTACTTACAAAACATACTCTGCTACATTTTCGGAGCCAGCAAATTTCAGATTCATGGAATTCTACATATTACATTAGCACACTCAGGTCACTAGTTCTGACAAAGAACAAAGGCATTCCTTTTTGTTTAACTGAATAATGAGGCAATTAAGCCTCATGGTATCATTTGCTGCAGTGGGTTATCAGAAAGCAAACTTTTACCAAAATCTTTGCTGTCAGAACAATCCAACAACAAAAGTACATCACTCTGATCCAAATGTGGTAACGTTTATGTGATGCATATAAACTGATTATGTTTTACCTAAACATATTTTTGGGACAGAAACATGTGTAACTTTAAACAACTGCACAAATCAGATGAGTGGAGCTATAAAAGTGAGCATTCCTGAGAAACAGTTTTGAGCTTTTCCTCCAAGATGATACTTATATTACTAGCCATCTTGTTTGCCTTGTAAGCCAAGAAGGTTGAGAACATGAAAAGGAAAAAGTTGAGAATCTGAACATGCACTAGCAAGGTTTTGCTTCAAGTATAGTACAAAATACTTTGCTTTAAAAAAAAAAAAAAAGTCAGATTTACTTAAGCAGAAATCAAGAAACTGCAACTTGTCAGAATCAAGCTTAGCAAAAACGCTAACTGGATCCTACCTACTCTCAACTAAATGAGGAAGTTAAGAGAAAGAAAACTATAAAAACCAAGAGGAAAGACTAAAATAACTGAAGCCACCCCTATATAATATGAGCACTTAAAAAAATACCTTTGGTGCAGGTCACCTTAAATATTCCATAGCTTTTATAATCAAATAAGAATAAAGTGTTTATATTAAAGAGAAAAAAAAAAACTTGCTTGTAAGTATCATTTTCAATTGGTAGCAGATCATACGCCATTGCCTGGAAAGTGAGCTCATGAAGTACAGTCGATACTGGGTCAAAGCCACGATCAATTATTATTAGTTGAGAGTGGGTTTTAGCCTAAAAAACATCAGATAAATGGAAAGTTAAGTTGCACAGTACACAGTTAATACGTACTAAATCTGTAGTAAATTATAGTACTCCACATTTTTTTAAAAAACCTATCATCTTGCTTAAGGAATTTTCCTAACTGAAAAAATGTTTATCAAGAAAAGCAGGAATAACATTTTGTTTAAACACTAATCAGAACACAATGCTTCTAAAGTCATTTTAGGGGAACACTGTTAGGCCTGTTGCAATGCGCTCACTAACGCCACTTCATCAACAAAACAAAGATTAGAAAATAATACAAAAAAGTGCTTAAGGCCATCCATTACCCGTTCTTAAATATGTACAATGTTTGTATTTCAGAGTGCACTACCTACACTGTACTGAAGTACAGAATGAATTCTGCACTATGATCTGCAAACACTCAGCTGAAGTTTCATTTTAAGGTTTAGTAGAGTAGTGGTAACTTCAGCTACATTAATTTCTTTAGAAGAGTGGAATGTTACTGACTCAGAACAGTTTACCCCAGACTTCTGCTTGGGGAGAATAAATCCCTTAATGGAAGTCATTTCAGTTCTGCAGTGAAGTCCCTTTTACACATAGCCAAAAGAAAGGTGATATTAAAGTAGAAGTTACACACTTTTCTTCAGGTCTGCATCATGCTCTACATTAGTAAAGTGCCCGTTTTCCAAGTACAAATTAGTTTGCTCAATATCTCCCATAGGATTTATATTTGTTTTAATACAGATATTCTGTACCAGTTACTACCTCTTCCAAGTTACTTTTATACACAAAAACAGCTGAAGGTCAACTAGCAACCTTTGTTTAATAATAAATAAAACCTGGTTTTGCAGAACCTGTTGTCAAAACATACTCAAAAAAATTTACACTTACAAAAACTAAGCAAACACTTGAATTCAAGTTCTACCTTTATTTGGCTTTTCTCATCAGTTTTATAGTAGTTTTCAAGACCTTTTTCAACAAGCTGTGCAAGTTTGCTGGCATTATCCAATGGTTTGCTGAGGGAAAAAAGGAAACATGCAAAAAAAAAAAAAAACACTTTAATTTCTTAATCACAAGCTAAAATACTGCCTTTAAAACTCCCTAAATTGATCCTCTTGTTGCACAAGCAGTTTCTGAACTCCATTCTAAGTATTTCCAATATATTTTCACTCTTAAATAAATTATGATTCCACTCTTCAAATACTTCAGGTGTTTCAGACAGTAGGAACAGCTTCAGCCAAAAGACGGACATCCTGGGCCACGGGCCAGCTAATGAAAGTCTCACTCAGAGGTGGGAGAAACGCACTTAAACCTAGGACCACCATCTAGTCAAGAGCCCTTTTTCATAAGGCTACTGTTTAAGAAGCCCACCATTGCCACCACCTACTCTACCAATGGTCATACTTAGAGGACAGCCACAGCCATTAGGACTTACATTTTAGGCAAAGCCCAATCTCACAAGTGCACATCACCTTTAACAATATCCACAACCCTCAAGATTTTCAGATAAGGATGTGCAAAGAAACACTTCATGCACAAACACAGATGAGCCTGTGGCCTAATCAGGGCAGTGCCCATAGCAGATCTATTAATGGGAGACACCTCAGAATATAACCAGAAGAAAAGCCTCACAAACACTGCATGTGAAGCACTGTTTATGGATACACACAAATAGATAACCTCCTGCTTTGCCTACAGGTTGCAGTTTCATATCATCCTATTATTTAAAACTGTGGATTAAAAATAATCCACAATAAAAGAAACAATTCTACAGCCTCAAGCTATTACCAAACAATATAGGAAGTCCTATAAATCCTAAAAATGAAGATAACTACACTAATACAAAACTATTTTTGTCYCACCTTTTATATCGTACTCCTGGATTCTCTTCTAAAGTGGCACATAATGTAACAATTTGTTCAGCCATAACTTCCATTACAGAATCCTTATCCTTCATCTTTTCCAAAGTTGGACTATAACAGCGGTAGAAGGCATCTGGGACATTGAGAGTAAATACCTATGTAAAGCACAACCAAGAAAAAAATGCCTTAGATTATACATTTCTAAAATATCTTGTGCAAGACAAATTGTTAATATTTTAAAACTGCATACTGTAATAAAAAATTATACATTAAAACATGCAACTTTGCTATTGTTGCCCACTTTTTTTTAAACCTTTCTCTATCCTGAGCTCATCTGTTTCATGTTCTCATTCTCCTTTTCTCTGTTACTCTCCTCCATTTTCTCTTCTCCTCCACAGAAATTACTATATATTTCAAATTGTTTACTCTCTGTATAGATGGATCAACCGTTTACTCTCTGTATAGATGGATCAACCTCAGACAGAACTAAATACCTCCAATTTCTGGTACAAAACCACACAATGCAATGCCAGTATAATTATAGACAGTATCAAGCTAGATCTGTTTAAAATATAATTTGACATACTGTATGTGCTTGTTAAATGAAGACTTGACCTCCAAGACTTTGAACTCTTAAACGTATTAAGTCTCGATAAAAAGATGTCTAATATTACAGAGAAGAACTTTTTCTCCAGTTTAATAAATAGAATGTAAATGTGAAAACATCCTGCCATCAGTAAATAGCTTTTCTCCAGCTTAAGATGGACTCTGTAACTACACAGCCAGAGAAGCATTTTCCATCCAGATAAAGATGCTAGTTTCTTTAGAGCAAATAACTGCTTGGACTTTGACCAGAGTTCAGTCTGATTATTTACCCTTATCAGCTCAAAAAGTAGGTCTGAGGAACTTAAATCTGGGGGACACGCTCTGTTCCTTCACTAAGGTCTCAAAATGTTCTCACAATCCAAAATACTGAAGACAGAAAATTAAACTAGAAACAAGAAAAGACTAAGTACTGCTTACTTTCAACATCAGAAAAGTAGTCCCAATTGCTGTTCTCCAGATAAAACCTCCAGAAAATGAGGATAAAGTTTTTATATGCTTTATTTGGAAAAGGAAGCTACAGAACTTTTTGTTAAGAGCAATTTCAGCAGAATGCCCTGAAACAGTTTGAGACAAAGCTTGGGAAAGTCAATACCACAAAAACAAACAAACAAAAAACTAATTCTTCTCTTATTGCTTCTCAATCTAAATAATAAAAACTTTATGATAAAAAGGAGCAAGTCCTCAAACTAGGAAGCTGCATCACAATAGATCATGGAGAACAGTGACCTCTCCTATATTCACCTACCACTTAATACACATAATAGTGGTAGCACTTGACATGTTCATAAGGTTTAAAAAATACAGGGGGGAAAAAAGCTCACATGGAAAAAATGAAACAATCATTCACAGTTAGCTCTGCAACTCCCAAGAGTGGACACGGCTTTGGGGCTTCACTGTACTAGCAAGTATCATTGTGCATGACGTATCTGATAAAGCGCACAAGCAAGCTGATGATCTCTCAACACAATACCCCTCACTCTTTGGTGGTTTTCTCAATAAAAAACTTGCCAAGTTGTTTTTGTTGCTGTCTGGGTGGTTTGTTTTTTGTTTATTCTCTCCTTCAGCTCCCTTAAACTACTTGCTCTCCATTTAATTTTCACTGACTAGTTAGCTCTGGAATTCTATTTATTCCTATGCACCAAGCTACCTAGCTTGTCAAAATAACAATACTTCTGTATAAGCAATAACAAACTTCACTGCTTACTGAAGACAAGCATCTCTAACCTCTCTGCTAAGAAAGGTTCTGCCCAGTAACTGACTCCAAGCTTTGCAAAGAGGTCAAAGATTTACTGTTGGTATTTGAGTACTTGTTTTTGTCTGAAAAATACTGGCAAGCACTGAAAATACACCAAAGTGGTAATAGGCCTCACAGACAATTTATCAGGGAAAAAACAAATAAACAAGAAACCCTGCCTTTTTAAATTGTTTTCTAGCAAGTCAACACCACATGGAAATAGAACTCCAAGCTATTTTCTGCAGTCAAGACACAGAATGAATCTTACCTGAGACTCATAGGGGAAGAAGGAAATGCTGATTTCCTTGCATCTCCTGATTGCCTTTGAGCAGGAAGACTTCATTTTATTGAAAAGATTGTCAGGACAAGCTAGGAGAAAAAAGATTCTAAGCTATAATCATTTGTCTGTACCCCAACTATTACTTAACTTACAAACTTACAGCACAGAAATCTCTTACATAAAACTTTTGTTTTCCAAAAGTGAGCTTTCAGAATTATTTGTGTTTGTCCTTTCAATATAGGACTCCTCTGTAGCTTGAGATTCTGATCTCATACCCCTTATGAGATGTATCCCACTTTTCCACATCATCCAATTCTCCTTTACTTTCAGGACATAAAAAGGATTTTAAATTAAGAGCCAATTAACAGTAACATAAAACAAGTTGCCAAACCTTCCCAAAGTGAAAGAGAAGGCATAACCAATAAGCTGAGTTTGAGACCTCTTTTAAAGAGAAACATCCCTGGTTATTTTTTTTTCTTAGCTTTTTTCAAGTGACATTGTAGAATACTTAAGAGATCTGCAGCGACAAAGGATACTGATTTTGCAAATAATGGCAAAGCAAAGACTTATATTTTCTTTTCATACAGGAGAGAGAAAACACTTCCCAAGCTACAAAAAGATTAAAGAAAATATCATCTATAGATCAAAAATCAAAACGGAGCAAAATGTAGAACTTCAGTTATAGATCTCTCAGAAATATGTTCCACTACACTTAAAGGCTATATTGGATCCCACTCTAGAAACTGAATTCAAGAAACATTTGAATGATATGAATATCACATAGACCTGGAAGTGACAGTCAAAGCTGTTTCTCTGCCCCCCCTCTCAAGAAAAAAAGGTTTTGACAAACAGGAAGCTTGCACACTTGCAACAAGGGAACATACAGCAAGATTGCAATGTTTTCAGGAGTACCATGAACAGCTGCATAACATCAAATGAAACAAGAAACTGAGAGCTTCCAATACTGATTTGACAACTGCTTTAAGAGAGTACAATTGCTTGAGGAAGCAACATGAAGATTATATTTTGAAGTGTAACAAGAAAAAAAACAGCTGGAAACAATGGAAATTGGTGAAAAAAGGAGATTCTGAAAATCTAGAAGTGATTCGAGTTTACACTAGAGCTAAAACATTACCAAGCAAGTTCCAATCAGTTCTGAAAAATTTATCAGAAGTAGACTCACAAGGGTGGCTTCAGGCACACTAAGACTAGTCTTCCCAAAATGCCCCAGGGGAGGAAGGAGATTTCTTCCAATGTGCCTTAAGCAGTTTGGAAATGCAAGCCTAACAATGGAAATCCATCAAAACCCTTATGTGAAGGAAACACTATCAAAATTTTCCCCTTCCTTTTATTCTTCAAGTTGCTAGATGTGTAAACAGTATCTTATCACAATAAACCACAAGTCAAAAAGCAAAATATGGTTTGGATTTGGGGTAACAAAAGCCTAACTGAAGAACTGCACTTGAGAAGGGGGATTGCTTGTTTTGTTGTTGCTTTTTTTGTTTGGAAGGTTGGTTTTTTGTTTTTTGTTTTTAATAACTTTGAACTAACAAATCGACTCCTGAATAGGGGATGTGCACCATACACAGAGGGCCCCCCCCTAAAAAAAAAAAAAAACCAAAAAACCCCAGTACTGCCACAACTCAGTCTCTGCTTTCAGTGACAAGGATTTTTTTTCTTTTTTTCTTTTCATGCCACTTGAGTCATGCTGACTGACAGCAGAGGAACACGCAGTCAAATTAACCCCTATTTACACTAATTGTCTCTCCTTCGCAATTTATATCATTCATGCAAGAGCTATGCAGGCACCATACTCTTTCTTATTCTAGGTAATGAGAAAAAGGCTTGATCACGAGTCTGAAGTAACTACATGAAATAACTGATTACAAAACATTTTTCTTGCAGAAATGCAAGTTGCATTTATATTTTTGCATAAAATTTTGTTTACATGAGATACATAGTTTTACTTGAATTACCTTCCTCTGTACTCTCTGACACATGAAATAACCGGGATATTTTTAAAACAAAACTAGACTACCTAAATTAAAAGCTGAGGTAGGGGAAGATCACCATTGTTCTGTAAATGTGAAAGAACTGATCATTGTCACACAGCACGATGAGAAATTTCTGGTACATAAGCAACCCTACAATATGGTTAATGACTTAAGTCTCAAAACCCTCTGTGAAGAACAAAACATTCACGCACTTAATTCTAAGAAGCAAGACAAGAAGATTACTTATTTACATATACAGAGGCATCAAACCGCAACACAAAGACTTACTTACAGTCAGTGAAGTAGACATACGCTGCTTTGTATCTGCGAGATGATTTACTGATGAAGTCATCAATAAGTCCATCTACAGACTTAAAGAGGAGAAAAATATTGAATTATTTTGCCTTTCCTAATGCACCAGCCAAGCTTCTCTTCTAACCCCCCAACCCACATTTTAGTTACCCAACCCAGCTCAGGAATACTGCAAATCAACATATAAAAAAACCCCCACTGAAATAGAAAACGTATAAATCCAGACCAAGAATAATAAACATTTGCAGAAGGTCAATAATACACCTATGCCAAGATCGCTATAGGACGCAAAGCGGAATGCTTGCATCATTTTCTCCCCACAAAAGTGCCGAGATTTGTTCTGTCAAGAATTATTAGGAAGTAGCAGTAACCTCTTTTACTAGAGCCATTACTTTGAATGGCACCTTCTAGGGAAGTAAGGTTAAAAAACAAAAAAAACCTCACCAAAACACCCCACCACACATCAAGGAAAAAAAAAAAAAAGAACAAGCACATGTTGATCTTCTATTTTATGATGTATTGCATCACTTCTTTCATAAAGTTTATCACTATATAAGCAACGAAACAGTACCTCCATTGATCAAGAAGTACATGCCGGCAACACATTACAGCGATACTGCACTGCCTTTTGGCATATAGAAAAATAAGTATCACGCAGAAGAGTGTTACACAATGCAAAAATTAAATACTGCATAGTAGTAGGGAGTACATAGATATTTAAAAATCAGACTTTTTTTTCAGTCTGAAGGATTTTCCTGCACTTTCTTAAAAATACTAACCTTTTTGGTTGGAGTTATGAAATAAATTGCTTTCATGTGTGGGACAGGCTCACGGTTTTTATATATGTTCTCCACAACTACAAAATAAGAAATATTACATTTTGATATTAAGAGCTTTGCATATCTGCAAGGAAAGCACCATACATATTTTAGCATACAGATGACAGAAATAAAATAATGCCAATCAAGACATCTATAAAATTAATGGCCAGGACCTATCTTCTGCCTAGACAGCCTTGATGTTTTTAATTATTATTCTAAATACAGACAAGTTATGATATGTCTTCTTGAACCTCCAGTCTCAGGTCGACTACATTTTAGGTCCAAATTTTCCTAGCTATTCTACACAAACAGAGTTTTGCCCTGCAAAAAGTGGTAGGGCAGCCAATGATGCTCAAAACACGGGGCCCAGTATGCAAAATATTACAAGAGAACTACTGCCTTGGCAAGAATGTTCTTCTTGCAGCATGTTGAAGGAGAGGGGGAATGAAACTATTCAGGGCAACAGTTTGGCCTCTAGCCACCTCTGTTCTTTGTTTGGCCATTTCCTGTACGCTTATTCTGTTTCAACATAATTGTACGCGCAAATTATACATTTTCAACAAATCAACAGTTTCACTCAACTCTGTTTCTCTCTTTATTAAAGTCATTACACAAGCATTTTGGGGGTCTCCGCTGCAGGACACTAGACTGATAATTCAGTGGAATTCACATTGCTCAGTAATTTTGAGGGGGAGGAACAAAGATGACAAATAGAAAATATCAGCCATTTGGATGTGGATAGACTGGTTCTCTTCAATATTGTGTTCACTAAAAATGAAAGGTTCCATACCGACAAACAGAATACATGCTCACTGAAAGTTTCTCACAGAGGATAAGAAGTACTTATTATGATTAAATACATATTCTAAAAATGAAAAATATATATAGCTGTGCTATTACTCTTCCAAAAGAATCATATTACACTGAATATGTGAAAGGATTAAAAAACCCCCACAACACTGTAAAACAGAACAGTATTGAAGCAAAATAACTTCATAGTTTCAGGTTATAAATTCAGGATCTAATCATGCAACCTCTTAAGCAATCTTGCTACTTATGTGAAAAACAACTAATTCTAAATATGCCCCCTTATAGAAATATTTATAAAAATCTAAAACTAAAGCTAATTAAGAACTAGATTATTTACATTTCACATACTCATTTCAATTTCAAAAATAAGTTTGACAGGATGATATACTAAACATTACAGAAAAAGCTGATCATAAAATAAACTTCAGAAAAGTGTTTGATGGTAAGAAAAACATCTGTTTTTTTGAAATTGTACAGAAGGGATAAAGAAAAAAACATAAAATTTACTGGAGGAAAGATATTTATAAAATACACATAGAAAAATGGAGTCTTCTTCAGGCATACTAAGTAACTGAGTTCTATCACAAAGCCATCTGTTTTTCACTTTCCACAGTGGCCAACATTAAATATCTCAAGCAACATGAGAGAAACTCCAGCAGATGAGAGAAGAAATATCCATTAGAAACTGCTCCCAAACTGTTTGAGAAAGTGACAATGTGATTACTGTTTACACAGCTTATGCTTTTATTCTAGCTAAAGTAATCACCAATATAATTAATTTTAAGCTTTTTTTTTTTTTTTAAATGGACAGCTCTGGTTTTGCAAAGAGGCTGAAGTATTTCTACACAACTTAAAACTCCAGTTTAAATTCTTGACTCTGCCTCACATCCCCTTGTCTGCAAACATGCCTCGTTAGTTTGCCTATTACTGTCTCCCCTGTTTTTCTTCTGTCTTCAGTACTTAAGTTTCTATATCCTTGTCTCCTAATTCTACTCTTCAGGAGCACAAATGCATTCAAAACAGCAGATATTACTGATTTACAGAACAGATTAGGAAAAAAATGCAGAGGGCAATTTGCCTTTTCTTGTATGCTTTACTGAACTTTGCTGAGCTACTGTTTTCATTTAACTTCAACTGACACACAACATCCTTGAGAAATTCACTCTGTGACAGATAATATCCTCAATTTGCAACTTCCTGGACACTACCAACAAAGCTTACAGCAATCTTAAGTGATAAGACAGAAAAATATTTCATAGCTTCTAGGCAGAGAAATTTTTGATTTCAAAAATTTTCATTACATTTTCATTCAAAAAAATTACATCTGGCTAATTATCATATAAATCAGAAAGTCTGCCAGTCTAATACCACATGTTTACTTGTCTTCATCAACCAAATTAAGAAAACTTCTTGCAAGCCTACCAATTTCACTCTTTCCCCTTTTCTTTTCAGGATATTGTCATTTGTTTATATATTAAAAAAAAAAAAGTTATGCTTACCTGTGATACCCTCTGCCAGCAAATCAGTCATTTTACAGCATAGCGACAGTAATTTAGTAGTGTAATCATCTAACACAATTATCTAAATATAAAAATCAAATCAAGAAATATTTAGATAAAATAATCAGTTATAGCAAAAGCATGTCATTTCCTTAACAACTTGCCATGAAAATTTGAAGCTGAAACCCACTTTATCACTCTCTTTCTCTCACTTGCATCTAGCAACTTTACAGCAGGAGGTTAATCCCAGTTAGCATCAGAAGACAGCTCCCTGCATACAGAATTTCAAGAGAGAGAGTCTACCTCAAGTAGGTAGCTTGTCCCCACTATTCCTACTAGAAGTTATTTCAAAATTTTCACTTCAAGAGATATTTTTGAATTCCTGCCTACATTTATCCCATGGCCTGCTTAAATTTATTGTTCTTATCCCAAAACTGTTTTACAGCTTAGGCAGCTCTTCTCACCCCCCACTTCTGACATATTTTTAGGAAGTGATCATTTCTCTCAGCTGGTAGAGCCTGCTTCAGTCAGACTCACCAAGTGAAAAGGCTCTCAGCTTTCCTGATCATCTCTGACATATCTTCTCTTCTGTTTTAATAGCTCTTGAGCATGAGCACTTAGAGTCAAATGCAAAATTCCCATGGTACTTTGTACAGCAGCATAAGTACTTTCTCATCTCTGCAGTTCATGAGAGCTCAACAAGAATTATCAGTTTTTTGGGTTTTTTTTTTTTTAAGTCCTAACAAAGTAATGGAGATTATTCTAGTTCAAAGAGGAGAAAAATATGATAACAGATTTCAAATACAAAGTCAGCTGAAAAAAGGAAAGTTTGTTCTCTTTTCCTCCTGGTTGAAGAGGATCAATAGTAAGTGATTTATATCGCAACAAGAGACACTCAAATTAGACAAACTTTCCTAACAAGGAAAATAGATGACTAGATGAGAAGACCTTCCTCAGGGCCATTCCAGCCGTACTTTTATATTATTTTCACTACTGTTGACATATCACTGAGAACAGACAACATGTTATGACAGGCAACGCTCYAGGCTAATGTCGCCAGCAAGCATCACATTGTTGAATCCTGCTCTACATATATCCCACAGCAGTATAATTTTATACTGACCACTTCTGGAACTAAAGCAGCAGCAATTCTAAGTTCTAGAGAAATGAATGAGATGCGAGTCATTCAAAAAAAATTAAGATAAATAGAAATATATTTTCTATTTTTGCCAAAATTATTTTTTTAATGATTAAGACAACTAACCATTTGTTCTTTCTATGCTAACCCTTAGATATTTTTTCATGATGTATTATAGAGAGATAAAAGTGAGTGAACAGAACTAAAAGTCCCATTATTTGGGAAAGTAAACAAAATTTTAAGTGAAAACCAGTCATTAACCACCCCTTACTTGATATTTATATACTCAGTGATACAGACCAGCTGTTTCAGTGATTCCAGAACTCTTACAAAAAAAATGAAATATAACGAAGCTGTACCTTCCATTCTTCTTCTTTCTTGCAGTCATCAAATATTGATGATTTTAGCTCTGTAAGAAGAAACAGAGATCGATAACTTACCAATTAGAGGAAATAAAGTGCTGCTAAAAAACAGGAAGTTACCCATTTAGACTGTTTGTTTACAGAGAACTGAATATGGAGGATACAAACCTGAGATGTATTATTTAAGAAAAGGCAGTTAGACCAACACATTCACAAATACTTAGACATATTTTAAAAATATGTGAACTTCAAAGGTCTTTGTTATTTTTCTAGGATTCCAGAAGAAACCCAAGAAAATACCAATTCTTTCAGAAAAGAAAATTTATCTTAAATTAGACAGGTGTTATCTTTTCCTGCTATGACCACTCTGGGAGAAGTGACAATTAATAAGCTTGTACAGGATTCAGCAGTAACAGACTGTATCTAGTTATGACCCATAGCTTCTAGGTATCACCAGAACTGGTAAATGCAGCTTTCAGGAGTAGGACCATCAATCAAATGCATATTTGATAAAAATAGCAATGTATATAAATTAAAGTCAAAAAATTTTGGAAACCGATAGACTAATGCTTTACAACCATAAGAATAAAGAGGTCTGACTATCCTGTTCTCTTTTTCCAAGAGGGCAGAACTTCAGACGCAGCTGATGACTATTCCTCCCCCTGCCAAATGGAAACCTGACAGTAATAGAAACAGCAGTCTAAAATATAAACTAGCAAGTTCAGCACACGTCGTTCTGTGATTACTACCAAGTGAAAGAACCACAAGAGTTTCAGGATAGTCAGTGCACATACAAGAAGTACACCTATTTCTTCAGTATTTGTAAATATTAACATATCCAGTTATGTCCAAGTCCCTTTGGCATGACACCATCACAAGATCATCTATCTCTACCCCCAACTTCCAGTGTCTCAGAAGACAGTAGTTTATTCTAGCTGAGCAATCTCTCTGCTCATCCAGCYTTCATTTCATTTAATTTCCACCAACTATAACACAGAATAGCGTGCAGTGCTCTCAAGAAATCATACTTCGTTTCTCATGATTAGATTTCACAAAAGTGTCCTACATCGATTCTTTTACACTAACACAAGCAGCATTTTTATGAAAGCAGAATGAGTACTTTATTCTTTAGCTTTCCGACATGCTCTCAACTTATTTTTTGCAGTATTGATATTCATCATAGCAACTTAAAAGCTTTACATTCTTCTTTATCTAAAAACTGATGAAAAACAGTGGTCTACAAGTTATTTAAGTAAAAAGTGCATGTTCCAAGAGGAATGCAACTTGGTATATTTAGTCCATGCCGTTATGAACAGAACACAAAGTTAGTTCTCCTAAAATTTCTTCTGCTTATACAACCCCTGAATTCCATTGTAATTCCTCAAAATTTGTCCCCTGTGTTGCTTCCAATTCAACATCTTTCCTGTTATATACGGCCAGTTTTCTACAAGTTCCAGGTATACTTAGTCTGACGTATGGACTCCTATGACTCCTTTGGATATATTCTCTACGATAAAATTTCACAGTATTTTTTCCTCTCTAGCTGCTGCCAAAATGCATTGGTTGTTAATACTTGAATCCAGTATGCAGTGCAGGCATTATACAAAACTGGTTTTCTCTCAGTTTTTTACCTCATATTTATTGTTTACATTCTTCTAGGTCTGTACGTAAGGTTTAAGACCAAATGAATTTAACTTCATGAAAGCTTATTGATCTTATTTTCTGAGAACATTGTTATCAGTGACTTAGTCTTCAGCATTACATAGAAAATTCTTTCTAATAAATTGAATTCCTGAAAGCCTTGTCTAAAATGCTCAAATACAATACTTTACTTGCCCCAAAACTAACCCCAAACATATAAATGCATAATCCAGTCGTACCTTGAACTCTATTTCCTTAATCAAAAATAAACATCAGCTTTCTCACGCCCATCAAGAAAAGGAATTTTATTCCAAGTTATCGGTACCCCCGACGAACCCTGTCCCATTGATATTCCAACTACTATTTATTTTTTCCTCATCCTGTAAAAACTTTACCAAACTAATTGGCCTACTTGTCCAAAGCAATTACATTGGCTTACAGGTTTTCAAAATCATCCCTTTTGTCTCTTGTAAGCATTTTAAACACAATAAAAACAATCATAAGCACAGATACGAATAGTGCTCTTTTCTTGTCTGTGCGGTCGTTTACTTAGTTCTTTTTACAAGTTTCATATGGACTATACATCCTAACCACTTTTTCTACATCTGGCTTCTCCAAATATGTTCCAATTAGTTTAAGGCATTTTTCTTCTTTTACTTAATGGAATTGGGAAGTAAAAGAACCATACACAACTCTGACAACATCAGAGAGCTAAATCCCTGTGTGATTGGAAAAAAAGAAAAAAAAAAACCACTGGCAAAGAAAATGACACAT
>NW_020451027.1:1519470-1547443 GCF_003343035.1 Apteryx rowi | reverse complement strand
GGCAGCGGGCAGCAGCGGGCCGGGCGGGTGCCCTCGCCCCGCGGGCCCCACTAGCGGGTGTCGGGTGCTACAGCGAGCGTCACGGAGCACACTGTGCTCATACGCGGTTAGGCAAAAAAGGGCTTGTAGGGCCTGGAAATTCCAGTGTTGCATTGCGGGGGACAACAGGCGCGTTAGAGACGCAGCAGGTGTTGAACCGCGAGGGCCCGCAGGGATGCGGAGCCTCTCGCCCGGGCGAGGGCCGCGCTGCTGAGCGGTACGGAGCCGCCGCCCGCACACACGCAGGCCGCCGAGGGCAGCCGGCAGGACGCGGCCGGTGTGAGGCGCCGCGGAAACCTCTACAGCTGCCTGCACAACACAAAACGTGAGGGAAATCACTCAAAGCGGCATGGCGTTTTTCCATTCAAACGGGAACAAGACAAAGGAGTCATTCCAGATGGAAAAAATGGTGTTCATAAGTTGACAAAAACAGCAATACATAATGAACTGAACAGTGAATGCCAAATTTACATCGGGCTTTGTTACGTTATGGGTCACGTATGTGCAACAGAAAACCTGCGTCCTGTAGCAGCAAGAAAACCCCACAGCCTCCCTGCCTGCCGGCCTCCCTCCCTGCCTGCCAGCCTGCCTCCCTGCCGGCCGGCCTGCCTGCCTGCCAGCCTCCCTCTCTGCCGGCCTCCCTCCCTCCCTGCCTGCTGGCCTGCCTGCCTGCCTGCTGGCCTCCCTCCCTGCCAGCCTCCCTGCCTGCCTGCTGGCCTCCCTCTCTGCCGGCCTGCCTCCCTGCCTGCCTGCCTGCCAGCCTCCCTGCCTGCCGGCCTCCCTCCCTGACAGCCTCCCTGCCTGCCTGCTGGCCTCCCTCTCTGCCAGCCTGCCTCCCTCCCTGCCGGCCTGCCTGCCTGCCGGCCTCCCTCCCTGCCGGCCTGACATTTCTCTCTCCGCTTCTGTGTCGGGCGCGTTTGAGCAGCGCCTCGGACCCGCCGCCAGGCCAGTGACGCGCGAGGGGGCGGCGCCCGCTCCCCCGCCCCAGCTCGCCCCCCCCCTCGCCGGGACTAAAGCCCGCGGTAAGGGCGGCGCCCGGAGGGGGCAGCGCGTCCCCGCCGGCGCCGCTCGAGCTGCGCCAGGGGCCCGCAGCGAAGCGCCCGCGAGATGGGCGGTGGGAAGCGCACGTCGCTCCTGGTCGTGGCACTGATCTGCAGCAACCTGGAAACGGTGAGTGCAACCAGCTTGCTTTCCAGGTGTTTTAAAGGATATTTTGTGCTCGGYGAAAGTAAACTAAAAATTAGGGACTGTTCGATAGACTCTATCTGATACTTGCTCCTACATCGGAGTTTTTTGTTGCTATTACATTTTTGCATGCGTTCACAAGTGACTCGCTTTTAAAATTTTCAGATAAATATTTCGCTTTGTATTTCTAATTTTCTACATCTTCCTTTTCAGATCTTTTCAGCTAACACAGGTAAATCTTCAAATTTTCTTTTTGCCTGCTTGTTTTAAATAGGTCTGAAGAGAACACATAAATTTCTGATTTTTATAAAATAAGTTCTAGCATCTTTATAAACAGAAATTGTCTTAAAGTCTGCTTCAGTTTAAAAAATATATGCTGATATCTTTACAAACTTGAAACACTCAGTTTTTAGGAGTCCCAATTCTATTAAACATTCATACAAATATTTGTACACACCACTTATGCCATGACCTTAGACTGAATCAACAAGAATCCTCAGCGGACAAGCTGTGCTGTTSCATGCAATACCCCCATAACTTCGCTACAAGGAGGCTTCAGGCTGCCCCGTACTTGCACTGTTATCCTTTGTGTCTCCAAAAAAAGAACAGAAAAAGCATTATCTCTAAGTGCTAAATATTTTTAATGCTTTGCAAAATTTTGTACTTTATTCAGTCTCACATTCTTTGTATGCTTAGAGCTCCTATATATAAAATGTAAATATTGACTATTTAAAAATGCGAGGAATGCAAGACTGCAAGGAATACACTCACAATTCATTTACTAAGCAGGGTGATAGTATATGTTTCTACATATACTGAACTGTCAGAGTCTTAAATGCTAAGTTATTTTAGCCATATTGTTGCAGTATTTGGACACTTACGGTAGCACATTATTCTTTTCATGATTTGCAAAATATACGTTTGATCCTATTCATGTGTAGAATACCATTGATACTGGTTGCATTTTCATACATGGATTATATCCAGTATTTTCAATGCTCTAAAAGTCAAAAAGAAAGAAAATAGTAAGGGCATTCTCAAATCTACRTATTAGAAAAACAATGAGTCAAACAATGCCTCCCTATCATGCTTTAAAAAACATATTTCTTTGAATAGCACATTAACAATACATTTTGACTTCTTTCTTCCTTGTAAAGCTTCAGAATATATTCATGTCATATTCTTCCTGCAATCAGAAGGGTCCAAAGTTCACTTTTTTTTTTTTAATGAAGGATAAACTTTTAAATAATGATACTGCAGCATAAGGGGCTTTTAAGAAAAATAGTTATCATCACAAAATGATATTACGAGAGCAAGCAGTAGTTATTACAGTAAATAATAGATTACAGAGTGAATGATGGAAATAGCATTCCAAAATTAGTGTAATGCCTGTCTTCTGAAAATTAGGTCACATAAATGTTTGATGAGGCACTGAACAATCTTCTTGTCAAGATTTGACTAAATTCAGAATTAACTAAAATGTTTTTCTGTTTTTTCTTTTTTTTTTCTCTCTCTCCTTTTAGGTTTCTCTATGTCTATATATGATGTGACATCAAGAAGCATTTATCTCAGCTGGCCCAAGTTCTCAGGAGCCTCTTCTTACAAAGTTACAGCTAATCCTGTGAATACTGTAGGCCAGTCATTATTGGCTCATTTTAGTGATGTTACTCTTAAAGGTACTCTGACTTCATTAATTCCCAATACTATTTACGTTATACAAGCAGAAGCCATTGACAAGAATGGAATTATTCTGGCTGAAACACAGATTATGCAGTCGACAGGTTAGTAAGAAAGGCTTTATGCAGTATAATTTCCATTGACCCCAGTAGGATTGGGATTTCATCCTGGATATTTCATCATACTTTTAGGGATAGCTGCCATGCTTGTTGAAACCTTTTGCTCATTTCTCTATTGAGTTCAGTATTGGCCTAATTAGCTCTTTTTCCCTTTTTTTTTTTTTAATATATATGTGTTTCCCTGCTCGCCCAATCAGACTGTAGCTTTCTGAATCACCTACCCTGGTTTTCATTACAAATGCAGATGTGAATCTATATTCATTTTTCAGTAATGACAGTGAGAAATGGTATTTTGGTTTCATAGCAAAAGGACTCTGTAGCATGTAAGTCATTGATGGATGTTACAGGAGAATCTACATAAACCAAAGTCCTTCTTTTTTGTTTCATCACTGAAATGCAGTTGAAAAAACATTGCTGAAATTCTATTTTTTAAATACTTTAACTGACAAGTTTTAGAAATAGACATTATTTTTTCAGTAGAATTTGTATCTTCTAAAAAGAGTAACTGAATTGCAATAAAAATTTTAAAATATGTTTATCCTGATAAGTTTAAAAATACCTCTCTTGCTAGCTTACTCATGGGAGAACTGATTTAAATTACAGAATATTAATGTATTATTTCTGATACAAATGAAGTGCTATACATTCTCCACTTTGCCTGTGGGTAAAGAACTCCCTTAGGCTTGCGTCAATGTTTTCTGTGTAGAATTTTTTATGGATTGTTATTAAAGACAATATTTTAAAATGAAAAAAGAATCGTAGTGTAGTAGCTGACAACTGTCCTAAAGATAGTAAGAGACAAATCTGCAAAATTTTTGCAGGTATGGTCATACAGAATATGTATTACCATTTTCACAAATGGGGCAAAAGAAGGTGTCTGAGTACAGCTGAAAGAGAAAATGCTTGGGTCTAAAACAGCAGAGGTAATGCTCGTGACACTTGCAAAGGTCTCTGAAATTCCAGGTTAGCTGCCCTGCTATCAAGATGTTTGCCTCAAGGTGCATACTGACATCCCAAATACTTTTTCATTCTTTTTCCTAATTTTAGGTGGGATACACCTTCATTTTACCTTCATTTTTCTCTTCAAGTCTTTTGCAGTCTTGCAACACATGGGCTTGCTTTATATATGCAGATTCTAGTAGGAAAACCCTGATTACTGAACATAAATTGCATGTAATTAAGAAGCATGCCCTCTTGTAGTCACCTTTCTGACTACCCTGCATGACTCAGTTTCTCAATGGCCTGTAGCACAGGGCATTAGGAAAGCATTTAACTGCAACGTTTGCTGTGGCATGTTACTGTATAGCTGATTAGACCTGCTCTGAGCAGGGGGCTAGACTAGATGACCTCCAGTGGTCCCTTCCAACCTAAATTATTCTATGATTCTGTGATATAGAAATACCTATGATACACCATCCTACTTCAGATTGTTTTGTATAAACATCCACTTCTTGTTCGTTATTATATAGCTAATTGGCTACAGAGTAATATAAAAGAGAGACCTCCTAGTGCAATCTAGGTTAAATAGTGGTCATTTTCAATAGTGTTTTCTAAGGTACTGAAAGTTTTTCATTAAAAGATGAAAGTTAATCTAGAACATTCAAGACCCCATGTATTTTGTTAATGTTCATTTAAACTTGTTTCAAACCTGCAGCAAGATCATTTGGGGAAATGCAGTGCTCTGTGGCTATGCTGGGACAACTCCAGGGAAGTCAGTAAAATGCCATAAAGAATGATTCTGGTCTCTTTTTACCCTGTCTGTAAACATTTCAGCCCAGCAGTTGGCCATTAAGCATATGAGAGATTAGATAAGAAAGAAAGAAAATACTAGTTTTGATTTAAGAAATCAAAAACTGACTTGCTATCAGCAAGTCTAACTAACTGACTATCAGCAACATATAAAGAGGAATGACAAAAAAAACTTGTAAAACAGGAAAAGYGTACAAAGCCACATCCTCCACGGTACCTATCATATTAATTGATACACAGGCTTTCATCTTGAAAGACAAATGTGTGGTCATACCAGTAGCAGATCTTCCAAGAGTTCTCAAACATTACACAGTTTTTCAATAGTCACTGCACTCCAGGCACTGAAACTGTTTCCTGAAACAAAAGTCATTACATGTTATATTATTTAACTTTTTAAAGTCAAATAAAAATTTAGATTTAAAATATTAATAGAAAGTACAGACCATTTGTTCTTATCAGTCTCTGAGCAGTGCTCAGAGCACTCAACACTTCACAGGGCTCAGTTACCTAACTTCAGCATGTCTGTTATTTCCCTTCTAGCTCCAGACATACCTGTTATTGACCAAGCTTATTCAAAACTTAGCAACAGTATCACAGTGGAATGGAGAGCTGTTCTTGGGGCCACTAGTTATCTACTGACTGCACAAGATGGAGATTCCTTCATTGAAACTACAGTCACAAATTCACCAGGCACAGTGACAGGATTGAAAGCTGCTACCCTGTACAGAATCACCATCAGATCTATAAATTCAGGTGGAAGAAGCCAACCTTCACCTTCCAGAAAAGCAAAAACAGGTGGACTTTATTTTTATTTAGAAAGCTGTAATGTTATTATAGTTAAAGCATTCATGGCTCCTAAAATTTCCTTTATTTCTGAAAATATCTGGAACAAAACAAACAGTATAGTCCAGAGGTATACCAGTACTGAATTATTATAATGTTGTATTTTAAACTGTATGGAGCAAATTAACCTTGCAGTTTTTGAGAACTAGAATTTGGGTGTCTGACTTAATGACCAGTATACGAGCCTGAATGAAAGTTTACTTTGTGACAGTACTTAAGTTAAACGTTCAGAGTTTGTATGAATGTATGGATTTTATTTCAACAAAAGACTTGATTATTTCAACAAGACAACTTGAGAGAGTGAAAGAAAAGGAGAAACAACTCGAAGTATAAAATAATAAGACAATGTAAAACTTAGAGGATAGGAAACGCAGTATCTTCCTCATTCCTCTACACACTCACCTTTCATGCTTTGGCATATGGGTTATATTCTTTTTGCAAAACTGTAGTGTCACGATGGAGGTACCAAATCAATTTCCTCATCTATTCTGTTAATCTTGCATTAATTTACCCTTCTGTTTTTGTTATCAGYGAATTTGTCTCAAAGAGTTTGATGATTGTCATTTCTGTGTTTGAATGTGGAATTTGGTTCCTTTAAACACGTTATTAGAAATCCAAAGGCTTTATCAGTGCTCTTTCTCAACAGTCCTGGCCGCTCCAATCCTGTCGGTAAGTTCTCCGAGCTGCAACTCCATTGCGGTGAGCTGGAAAGCTGTGTACATGGCAGCAGGATTCTCTGTGTCCCTCATGAGGTCYGATGGTTTGGGCAGAATGCTGAAAGAGAACACCACCAATACCTCCTTGATATTCACAGATCTAGACCCAGGAACTCTCTATACTATCAAGGCATATGCCTGGAATGTCAATGGGATGCCTGGAGATGATTTCACATATAACCAAAGAACAAGTAAGAAAATTTTTGAAACCAAAGTAAGAATATAAAAGCCCACTAGGAAGTATATATGTATACATGTGACTGTTATATTTTTCAGTGAACACTGGGCAGATTTTCAGCTCATACAAATTTTATCCTCACCTCAAAGTTCATGGAAACTCTGAGATGGCTAAATTTAATGAATATAACTGAGGCAAAGATATCATTAACTACCACTAAAGTTTTACCTGGGACAGAGCTGGTTAAAGATTACATAAACTGGAACTGATTTAAGGATTTTTCTGTCTGTGAACAACAAATACTCAAATAAAGCATGAAATTTCAACAGAAAGTTTTGTGTCAGTACAAAACTAGAATTCTCTCTTTAAAAATGTATGTCGCTTTAATATGAATAGGGTAATATCTGCATCACAAAAATTATATTTAGTTTGCAAGTTCTGAAAAGATCATGTCTGTAGGCCATATGCTAAGTTGTATTTACAAGTTTTCCAAACTGTTACACTGTAGGTCCGAAGGCACCAGCGGATGTTCAAGTAGCTTTTAATAGTGGCACTTTAAGAGCTATTGTTTCTTGGATGCCAACAGAAGGAGCTCTAACTTACAGTGTGATAGCCTCCAATAGACTCTTGAAATTGAAGTGTAACACGTCTTCTACCTCCTGCATGGTGCCATCACTCCAATGTGGATCAGAATATTCTGTTTTTGTCATAGCACATAATGATGCTGGATCCAGTAAACCAACTGTTGCAGTAAACTTAAGAACTAGTAAGTGAACAATTGATCTTTATATAGCTTATAATGTTTTGATACATATGTCTTTAACTTCAAATGCAAATGAATCCATTACAATTCATGAGTGGTACTCAAGTAGTTATTTCTGCTTCTGTGCATGAACTGTCTCATGTATCTTCTGAT
Source organism: Apteryx rowi (assembly GCF_003343035.1). Taxonomy (NCBI): domain Eukaryota; kingdom Metazoa; phylum Chordata; class Aves; order Apterygiformes; family Apterygidae; genus Apteryx; species Apteryx rowi. The sequence continues at coordinate 1,540,021 of NW_020451027.1, read as the reverse complement.
TTCAGGGAGAATAGTCTAAACTTTCTTCGTTCTTCTGTGAGAAAACCTGGAATGGTGTATGTTGTTGGCTGAACCACTAAGCCTACATTTTCCTGTTATCAGAAGTAACCATTCTAAAGTCAATTTCCTGAGCGTAAAACAACACAAAACACTACAAAACCCCCACCTATGTCACCTCAGTCACATATTGGGAGAAATCTGTGGGGAAAGAATAGCTTTGAGGACTAGCCCTAGGCTGAGAACTGGGAGGCTAGATCTAGGAGTTACTTAGAAAGCAGGTCACAAATAACCACTTCCAGCTAAAGCTGCACCACAAATTAAGATATAGTCACAGGCCATTGTCTGGTAGCAGCTTTATGAAGACAAAAGGTTGGTATTCTCAGCTACTTATCACCACTGCCACGTCAGAGGGTATTGCTCCCTGACCTGTTGGAAGTATTACACGTGTAAGCAAAATCTAAACCATTTTTGTTAATACATGCTACTTTAAAGATACAATATTCAAATTATTAAATGTAACCTGGTTCATTTTGACCTCTTATTAATATGAGTTAGAAATACTCACATAAGCAACTCAGTAGATCTAATAGGATGAGAGCTGTGGGCTGTAATCTTTCCAGTCAAAAGTGCTTCAGCTAGATGATGTATCTTCTAAGAGCAGTGAGCTAAACTTTTAGAACCAGAAAAAAAGGGAAGAAAAGTGTTATTAAAACAAAAAACATGGATTTTGCAGTTCCATGTGAAATTCTAGGATGGCACCAAACAGGAAATCTAAGCAAAAGACCAGTATATTCAGACACAGACACAATGAGTTTCACACCAGTATGTAAAGGGTTTTCATAAAAAGGCTTTCAGATGCCAACTGCTGTTCAAGGTAGTTTGCCAAACGTCATCCAAAACTACAGTTTGTGAGCACAGAATGTGCCAATTCCTTTGGAATACTGCCTAGTGACTCTGTTGTTGTTCACAAGGGCTCCTTGTGAACAAGCAAATCTTTTTTATGTAAGCAATCAAGGTAGCATCTCCTTTGTTCTATAAAAATGATACTCACTGTTCATCTAAATGTAAATAGCTTTCTCTGTAAAGCCAGATGAGTTGCTGTTTTCTGCTAACTATTCAAGCTGTGTAGATAAATTCTGTATATCCCTCTTATTTTTTTCCTAAAGTATAACTTAAATAACTTAAATATTCTAATTCTTTCCCATCTTTTTTTAAATGTTGTTTTCAGTCCCTTGTGCACCAGGAAGTATATCAATTGAAGAGGATGAAACTGGTATCCTGTTGGTATCATGGTCTAGCGTGAATTTTGGTCGTTATTACGTGGTTTTTGTGAAAAGCGATGATGGCTTGGAAGTGCACTGCAACACATCCCATACTCAGTGCCATTTCCAGTCAGACTGCGGCTTCACCTATTTCATTAGCGTCTTTGCATATAACAAGGCRGGGCAGAGTCCTTTAGGTGATGTATTCAATTACACTACTGGTAAGTAGCAATGTATTTTTGCACATTAATTTAGATCCATTAGCAGTATTTAGGGTAGAGCTGACTGGACATCTTTATTGAAAGATAATTAATTAAACCTCTATTTTTATTCAATTCTTGGCTAAAACATAGAAAGATCAACAGAAAGAAACAACACTTCAAATTGCAGTTGATTTTAACTTCAGTAGTCAAATGCAACAGCACACTTACAGACTTGAAACTAGTTTAATCTAGCAATGTCTTAAACTTCCTCACAGTCAGTTTTCATATTTGTAAAATGAAAAAATAACCAGTTCATCTGGAAATCGTGAAGGATGTTGTGAAAGTTACTTGGATAATTTCTAGATGCTTTTGAAATTTTAAATCAAGAGAATACATAATACAAACATCTGGGGTTTGCATGTAGCTTTTTTTTCTGTAATTAATGGCTTATTACAGATTGCTATWACCCTTCGAGTATATAGGAACCTATATATTCGAATGCCTTCTTTTGAAGTGGAAGGAGGAATACTGAACTAATTCAAAAAGTAAGTTTGGGATTAATGAGACTGTGTGCATAAGACATCTTTGGAGATTTAATATATGAAGAACACCAATAAATGAAACACTGCTTTATTTAATGTCAATTTTCAGTTCACCTCAAGGTTTCCATCTCTGTCATTTGTTTTTAGCGCCTTGTTGCCCCAGCGACTTCAGTGCCGTGGTGGTGTCGAGTGACACGCTGCAGGTTACCTGGTCTCCTGTCCGTGGTGCTGAAATGTATGAAACCAGAGCTGCTGACTGGACCGGCGTGGTGCTCTGCAATGACACGGCCCCGGCGTGCACCTTATCGACTCTGCGGTGTAGCACCCAGTACAATATCACCGTTTATTCTTTCAGTGAAGTCAGGGGCAGCAATAAGTCATGTGCATCTAAATATGTGGCAACAGGTATTATGATCATTTTTATTTTCCTCAGCAGAATAAATAACTAGACACTGCAGTGATTCATGGGTAAAAAGCATTGAGCGCCAAGTTACTGTAAATGATAATACTTCCAGTAGATTTTTTTTTCCCATTGTTAAAAAAAAAAATACTGTAATCAGAGACCTAAAGAGGGGCTTGGATTGAAAGCTACTGAATGCTTCAAACTTTTGAAAATCAAATTTACAGTTCAACTTATCTTTGTATGTAAAACCTTTAGGTTGTCAGTTCTGTCAAGAGTTCTAAATTCTCACCAGAAATAACCATTTAAGAATCACATGCTGTTCCAAATCACTTTGCCTACTCTAACTGGAAGTTAATATTCATGTATACTTTATATAGTATGCATAAACAAGTACTTTATATATTGTTAATATAAAATCTTTCAGCTCCTTGCAGTCCTGAAATTAAAAATATCTCAAAAGACGCTCTTTCTGTAATCAGCGTGTACTGGCAATCTAATAATGATGAAGCTACATATATCGTCACTGCCAGAGGAGAGGCTGGATTGTGGCACTGCACAAGCTCTGGAAACTCCTGTACCATAATTAATCTTCCCTGTGGATCTGTTTTCTCTGTTAGTGCTATAGCAAGATCACCAGCAGGACAGAGCTTACCAAGCTACAGTGTCCCTTTAGAGACAGGTATGTGGCAATTGTATATAATAGAAAATATTTAGCACTAATATTACAATATTTATATGTGTCTCTTTTGGCTTTTTCTAAATTGCACTCTCTGCACTGCTAGATGGTATGTCCTGTGACTAAATGTATGTGTATATGTATGTATGCGTGAGAAAGAAGGATCATCTGGCAGGTGCGTCATACTGAGAAACCACAGTACAACCAATTATAATTTGTCACAGCTAATTAAAATATAGGAACATAATCCACTAATATATTGCATAACTTCCTTGTCAGCACTTTGATTATTAATATTATCAAGAGAAGCACTGAGGTGATGTCCATATCAAGAAACTAAACAGTATCAAAGCACATCCTACCACCATTCATGCTGTTAATCTGTTAGCACAGTTTTGGCCTGTACCACTTACCCAAACAATTCCCAGGCATGGTTATGGGATTAACATATAAACCAGAATTCATTTTCAACAGGCAGTTTGGCTGTGGCCATCTTATTTTGTAGAGTAAAAGAGTTTAAACAAAGATAGAGCTAGGCTCAGCCATTTGACTTGAAGGGTAGCCTGAGATTCTGATCACAGATTTTATTAATTTCTAAGATCCTGATGAACAATCCTCATAAAATAATTGCAGGGTAATAACTCTTGTAGATAAATTGGTCTTATCTTGACATTGTTTATTAGATGCTTACCACTTTGCCAAAATAGTCAAATATTTTTCAGTGTGCTAACATTTGCCTGAAAAGTATGCAAATTTTCATACCTTTCCTCTTCATATATTATTGTAGTTRTAGTCCCTGAAAATACATTCAATTTCCCCAGTACAAAGGAGAATTGACTTCTATTTTTTTATTCTTTTTAAGCTCCTTGTTGCCCTAATGACCTGACACTAACTCAAGTGACACAGTCTGTAACAAATATCAGCTGGTCCGTTGGGATGGGTGCACAGACATATGTAACGACATTGGAGTCTCCAAAAGGACAGGCAAAGTGTCACACTCTTCAAAACTATTGTCTCCTGGGATGCATCACATGTGGCACCAACTATACAGTATCTCTGAAAGCAGTCAGTGAAACTGGTTTGACATCCAGTTGCACCTATCAAGGATATTCTTCCAGTACGTAAATAATAAATGCAATTGGAAAGAAAAAAAAAATCAACATGTTACTTTGCATGTTGTGTTCCTCTCACACAAATAGTGTAGCTGAGATTAATCCAAACAGGGAACAGCAAGTGTATTAACTATTTATTTAATTTCATGTATCACTTGTAACTGCCATCAGGTGGCCATATAAAGAAATGTTGACAACAAATATAATTCAATTTTGGAGCCCACAGATGGATCCTAGTGTCTCTAAGTAGTCCTAATGCCTCCACTGTCAGGAGAGAGCAACAATATTCCAGTGTATTTAAAAAAAAWTTATTTTTTTTTTTGAATTCCAGCTTCACAGTGTGGGCCTGATGGAACATTTTCTTTCCTAGTTCATTTGAAGAGTTACTTTGGCTTTCTGTGAAAAGATAAACATTTCTTATTGAATTGTTGGTATTTAGGATAATAGTAATTATGTCATCTGCTTTTAAAACTTGCTATGAGAATTTACAATGTATTGTGAGTTTATAAAATATACTTATTGATATCCGGCTTATTTTATTAGGTGCTTGCTGTCCTTCTGGGGTGAAGCTATACAGACTTGGCAATAATGGTATCCGGGTACACTGGAGAGCTTCTGAAGAAATGACAACTTACAATACTGACCTATATGGCTCAAAAAGCAATTTCACCTGTGCCCCTCACTCAGGTCTAAGTCACTGTGATATCACTGAGATACCTTGTGGGGATGTCTACTCAGTGGTAGTAACTCCRGCTACTGCTAAAGGGCTGAAACTTACACTTTGTCCTAAAAATATATATTCAGGTAAAAGTTAAAACTTCTTTGAACCCCGTAGTTTTGTTCTTGCATGCTAGATGGCTAAAATGTAACCAGAGGTTATGCCAGAAAAGGCAGTGTGGAGCAGAACTTTTCTATGCCAGTGCTGACTCCAGCATAATGTTTATAGGTGCTATCTTGCAACGTCTATGACAGGAGCACCACAAAAGCATTTTGGGACTGGGTGTAGAATTTTTTTTTTCCCCTGAATGTAGTTCTTGCATAAGGATCACTTGCATTTACCTACACAGATGCTTAACTAGCTTATCAACAACCTGGCATGGTGAATAGGGCAAGGTTAATTTTCAGTTAGGATACTAGTGGTTAGAATACAGAAGCAAATAAATGAGAATTTTGTTTTTTTGTTTTCTGATTTGTTTTATGGTGTTATTGTTTTTGAATATAGAAACAAATCAAGGAACTTTTGTGAACCACTCCTACAGAATAAAGTGATGGACATTTTAAATAACAATAGTTTAAAGTGGTGGTAATTTCCTTGGGAGTCCTTTCCCAGGGTATAAATATAATCATTACAAAACTAATACCATCTGATGAAATTGCACAGTTGTATAACATGGACTAAATTCTACAGACTACTAATGTTTTTCAGCTTACAACCAGACACCTAACATTCATACTACTGCTTCATGTCATTTCAGTAACTTGTTCTGGAAGCTCTGTTGGAATGGGTAAGAGCACAGAGTATATTAATTCCAAATCCATAGTGTTTATAAAACATGTTAGCATCATATAACCTTAAACACCAAATCAGGTGTGAATAGTATATACTTGATAGTCAAGGCTTGTGTTAGTGCCGTGCAGTTCCCCCTTCCATCATCTTACAGTGCATCATTAAAAAATCTTGTTACCTATATTGTGGCCTGTACACTATCAAGCCATTCTACACTGTTGCATGATATTTAATATTTACCTAGTTGCACATAACAAAAAGAAAGTTTATCTTTTAAAGCTTAGTCATATCCCATTATAAATTTAATGAATAGATAAATAACCCACATGGGGCTTACATCAACCTATTCTACCTTATTTCTCCTGGGGTTTCAAGTGCACAGTCTTCTGCTTCACTTCCCCATTTAAACTGCTGGAAGCAACTTCAAAAACAACTATTAAAACAAACATTTCTCAAAAGTTGTTTTTCCCTACCTGAAATGATCTGAATTTCTGAATTCTGTTACAGTGATTTATAGAGGAAAGAGAAATGCATAACAACATCTCTAAATGGAAATTCTGTTTCAGATAAGGAGGTAAGTCATGATTCAGATTAGGATTTACTAGTCAAACTTTTCCTGCTGCTATAAATTTCTGTGATTGGAGGGATAGCCTTCATATTTAATATAACTGATTTGTTAAAATACATCATATTTATCTCAGACACCTAGTGTTGTCTACTCCTACCACTATCAATACTAGATTTGTATATTGATTTGTTCTCTCCTCCACTTACACCAGTAAAACCTGTCTTTCACTTAACTCATTTCTAATACTATCTTGTAGTTCCCCAGAAGAGCCCTCTAAACCCAAACAGATGAAGATACTCCCTCACAAGCACTCATTTATTTTCTCTTTTTGCCATCTAAGATTACTCATTCTTCCAATGAAGTACTGATGTTCCGGACTACTTACTTCCCTTGACTCAAAAGCAGCATGGCGAGAAGTCACTCTGTAACAGTTTGTTGCTGACCTTTTCCCCSCCCCCAAGGTTGATCGGCTTCTTGCTGTTCTCCCACAACTATCCTGGGTGTTGAAGATGTTGGTAACACCATTCTTTAAGTGCCCTTCTCAGTCTTTCTTTCCCTGGAACTGGAAAGATGACATCTGTAACTAACTGCAAGTCATACCTACTTGAGGACTGGGAGGAAGGAAGCTGAACAGCTAGCCGTATCTGTTACCTAAACCAGGACATCAGATTTGAGCAGCCCCAACTCTTGTGATAATTTTTTAAAATACACATGAACATTTATGTGATACATACATGCACAGATACCTAAGTAATCTTGAACTATATTTTCCCCGTAATGCAGTCAATTTTAGAAGCTGTTCCAAGCCAGTTAATCAGTAGGTGTGTTCTAGACCTAATGCATCAACAAAAAAGACTGAAATAAAGATTAAAAGAATAAAATTTAACTCCTTTTTAAAAGAATTAGGAGAAGCAGTTTAGCTGCACTCAGAGGTAGTTTGAAGCCTCATCAAATATTCTTAGGCTATTTAATTTTAACTTAAAACACAATCAGCTGATTAAAATCACTGATGTTATTTAATCATAGATGCCTTCATTAAAGTTTATTTAAACTGTTTTCTATTAAGTAAATCATTTTAAAGATGAATTGTAATTATGCAAAGATGAATAGTTGCCAAAAGAAAAAGCTCACTGTTCCAAAAACAAATTATTTCTATTTGACATAGAACAGCTCAAAAATTAAATAGGTTGTTTTCAGTCTACTAAAGAAACTAGCAAAATCCCTCTGTACTTCAACTGCATCAGGATTTGACCCAAAATCATTGAAGTTTTTTTAGAAGTGGTTCCCCCACCCAACTACTGTTGCTTGGGGGGGGGGGAGGGAGACAAGACACTGTAGATACTCAAGAGTGGTATTTAAATACTGTCTTAACCTTCTTAGTAATTGGTGGACCTGGAGAAGCCCTTTCACTTGGGTGGATGTCTCCCATATGTAAAGTTATCCACACTTCGCAGAAGTCCAGAAAGGGCTCAAGCATCTACCAAAACCAGTGGAAGTCACTTAATTCTTTTAGGTTCCCTTTAAGAGCTCTTGGCTACTTGTATACCGTCCTTGACTAAGTACAGAAATATTCAGCTGTAAATAGTAAAAGCATGAGCTCAGTAGTATTTCTTCATCAGCATATAAATGAAAGTATAAAAAGCATGGATATGCATGTACTAAATACTCCCACATAGTGAAATCCCACAGTGAATGGCCCTGCCATTCAGGTTACCTTTTTCAATACAGATAGACAAGCAAAATATCACTCATAACAAGTTCAGAAACCAGATACACGTAAGTCTTTAGGTATTTACACCGATTACCTGCATAGTTATGTGGCAATAGGTAGATGTGAATCTCTGGGGCCACAAATCCTGGATCGTTCCCTAAAATAAAAGAATGCCACAGTTTTCTACTTCTTTGTATTTGAAATACTGTACAATTAATTAGGTAGTATCTTTAAAGGAAAAAGGTAAAAGCAAAGTAGAGGTGCATTTCTTTAATTAGTATTAGTAGTCCATATAGTACTTATCTTTGGAGCCACAAGAAATTTCAAAGCCAGATTAGGCTTCAAGAGGAATGACTATCCAGCTATGTAACCACGGACACATGCTACAGACACATGGCATACAGTGGGAAGCCCAGGTTCATAATGTTCAGTCTGTTGCACTTTCACCCTGAAAACTTAGAAGCTCTGTAGCCATACCTCCTGGGAAAACTGTTACAATACCTCTAATCAAAATTAGCAGAAGTTTCCTTCTAAGGATCAGGAGCCAAATGCCCACTGCAAACAGACTGCTAGCAACTGCATCAGACCAGTAAGCACTGAAGACCCCATTGTTCCTTCTGCTGTTAAGGAAGATCATATAAAAGAAAATGGCATCAGACATACCAAAATGCATTCAAGAGTCCCTGGATCCAAAACCAAGAGCTGTAAGATATTAAACCTCAGTGATGACTTAAAACAGGTGTCTTGGTTTAAAATTATTTTTTATGGACCAATGTAACTTCTTTGCCACTCATGAACATTGTACTATCCATTACGTTGGTGGCTTAAGTACATCACATGGATCCAATCACTGGACATTCTGACTCCACAAGTCAGAAAAGATTATTTATTGAAGAATAACAGCAAAGTCCTCAAACTCTTGCCCCTGTAAGAAATACTGACACAGGCTGAATGGTATTTGTCCAAGCTGTATCAAAATGTTCATTACCCTTATTGTAAAAAGGCAGTTCTTTCCACTTTAAAGTCAAAGATCTCATTTCTGAGATCTTTGGATTTTGCCTGTAAATAAACCATTCCTTCAACATAGTTCCTAACACTGACAGGGCAGAAGGAGCACTGAAGAAACAGAAGGAAATCACTATTAATTTCCCAACTGAACCTTACAGCCTCTTGCCTGATGAGGTCTTACAGCCTTTCTGCCTGAGGATGTGCTCATTTTAGACACCTATGGGCTCAAGCTCAAAAGCTAATGAGACCAAAAGAAGCTTTCTAGTGACAGACAAGGTGTTCCCTTTAAAAAAAGTTAACCTCATTGTTTTGAAAGAATCCTTGGAATCTCCTGGGAACTTGCAAAGGCAGTTCAGTTCCAGTCATCATCCAGTCAGGATATTTTTAAACGACCATTACAGCTTTTTTCCTCCCATACTAAATAGGAACTCAATAGTTTGGGGTTTACATGGCAATGGAGAGAACTCTTGCATGTTTAAGGTTTCAAGCTCAAATTTACAATGTAATTAATATAACAATATATAGTCAAACGATACCTGAAGGACCTCAGTACTAATGTATTTCTAATACTGGCGATCATGACAACAGAGGAAGGGAAAGTAAGAGCAAGGAAGAAGAAGAAGAAGAAAGTTTCTTATTTTTGCTTAAGTATTATGGAATTAAGTATATTGTAATATATTGTTAGAAATCTGAAACACTGTTTGCTCTTTTTTCTTCCTGGAGGATGACAACTTAAGAGCTGTTTTACTACAGTACTCCTCTTTAGATTTATGATACATACTGAGGAAGTGAATACTCAGAGAGGACAATGTTTTTTAACAAGAAAAATAACATTTAAATATCATACCTAGATGACCTGCATCACACAGAAGCAAAAATGCACAAACATTAATTTATTTCCACCTTCAGGCCTCTTCATGACCATGAATGAGTCATACTTAAGCTCTTCATATTTTCTGGGCTATTCCATTTCTTTGTCAGTTATATCTTCTTTATATGGTACCTATTACACGAAAGTCCTGATTTATACAAACCATTGTTTCATTTTGAAATGAAACATGGAGGAACCCAAACATTCTTCAACTGGCAATGAACATGCAGGGAAAAGCTGACACTCAATACAAAGGAATTAATTGAGAGTTTATTCCAGATGGTTCTCCTCACTTAGTATACAAGTCATCAGAATAATCTATCAAATAGAGTTGGACTTTAATGATATGATTTTTGTATAATGCATTTTGGTTTTTGCTTCTAACAACCTGTTTAAAAAAAAAAAAATTCTGCCAGAGATGAAATGTTCAGCACAAACTGCAATCCTTACTATTTGTAGAAAATATGACTTAAAAAAGGACACTATCAGGTAATTTGTATTTTAAATGTTTACACTTATAAAAATGCTTTGGAAGCTTGAAACTGAAATTTTTTGTAACGATTTTCTTCTTCCTACCTCCCTCCTCTGATCTTAAATGCCTTTATTACCCCAGAATTATCATAAATGACAGTGTAGCTGCTGATTAAAAACATTAAAAGACCACAAATAGATAAATTGTGTTCAAAAAAAAAAAAATCTTCCATGGATGTTTTCAAACAAATAAAATGCATAGATGGCTATGGTACTCATCCATCAACCTTAACAGTCTCCCCTTGAGTTGAGGTAGCCTTTCTAAAGGATTACTAAACAAGCCCCAACATAATCTAAATCTTTGCATCAAAACCACTATATCCTTGAAAGCCCACTCTCAATTTAACACCAGTGGTGATCAACAACATAATACATTTTAAAAGGTTCTGAGAACAGCAGGTACAGTGGACATAAATGTTAGTTCTAAATCTGCAGCCCTCAATGTACATTGTATGCACATAAATATCTCAGCTATAATACACATTCAAAATCCATCCCTAAAAAAGCCACACTATTATGTAAAGCACAGCCATGCTAACTTCAGGATATAAACCATAATTCCACATCTACAAAACAAAAGTAGAATTAGTGGCAGTTTATTGCCTCATACAAATTTAACCAACATGGCAACCATGCCAAAGGAATTAAAACATTTTCAGGACATATGTACAGACTGTACATTTCAGAAACATTTGAACAATAAAAATGCAAGGACAATCTCTGCATTATGAATTAAACTAAACAAATGGTTTGAAACCGTCAATGCATTGAATGGGTTTACAAAGGCACTTCCCTACCCAAAATTGGAAATGACAATCTGCAGCCTAGAGGGAGGTTGGAGAAGAGTGCTCATCAACTACTGCACAATCTCAACTTTAAGAAAAAATAAGCAGGATTTAATCAAACATTTATAGGATTCAATGTGATCCACTTCTGAAAGAGTTCACACAGTTTCATCTTTGTTTTTATGTTGCTTTTCTTGGCTCTCTTGTTCTGTACTTTGGCTCCTTCGACGATCGTGTTTGTCCGAATGGTCCTTGCTATCACTGTGATCATGTTTGTGGGAACGTTCTTTGCTTCTACTACGCTTTCTAGATCTTTCTTTGCTGGGACTGTGGTCTCGTTTCCTGGACTTCTCAACACTATCTGTTCTTCCTCTGCTTCTGCTTCTACTTCTTTTATTTGATTTCTCTTTACTTTCATTTTTATGTTTACTTGATTTCTCTTTGCTCCTGCTTCTGCTGTGCTTACCTGTATTCTTACTTCGGCTCCTACTCCTATGCTTTCTTTCCCTGCTTCGACTTCTACTATGTTTTCTCTCTTTTTTGGAATCCCTCTTGTCATCACGGTGTTTCTTGTCGTCCTTGTCATCTTTGTGTCTTCTCTCTTCTACATCACCTTTACTTTTCCTTTCTTTTGACCTTTCTCTAGATCGATCACTATCTTTTTCCCTCTCACTACCTCTTTCCCTGTCATAATCTCTATCTTTTTTCCTGCTTCGTTCATTTTCTTTCTCTCGCTCCCTATCCCTGTCTCTCCGATCTCCTTTCCTGTCACGACTTCGACTGCGGCTTCTGTGTCTTTCCCTGCTCCTGCTTCGCCTCCGTTCTAGTGCACGATCAGTACTTCGAGATCGCCGCCTTTCTTTTTCCCTCTCCTTAGCTTCACGTTCTAATCTTTGCCGCTCTCTTTCTCTTTCTAGTTCTCTATCAAAACTAGATGATCCATGGCCTTCCCGATGATGACTTCGGCTTCTGGATCTTCTGGGAGACCTCCTGGGGCTAATGGATCGTCTTGGAGACCTTTTAAAATAAAGGATATTCAAATTAAAACAGTTTTAAGTCAAGTGACCTTATTTATTTTCCAATTAATACTTCATAACTACAGTCTATATTTAATCTTAAATACCAAACAGCCTGTAAATATTACAGTATCATCTGATCATTTTAACCATTAGCATCTATAAATTGTTTTGCCCGTTGCCTCAAAACCTATCCCACTAAAAGGGGGACATGATATTCCTAATAGTAAGTTCAATATTGATCTTTCAACGTTAATTTTCAAAATAATATATATATAACCTTGAACGTCTACGTTCTACATGCCGATCTATTTCTTCCATTCCCTCCTTGCCATCTTTCTTGATTTTTCTAGGTCTGCTTTTAATTTGCTGGTCAATAGTTTTCTGGACTGGCACAGGAATTCTTGGAAACAACGTTGAAAACCATTCAAGCTTAGTGAGGAAGGAACGAAGCATCTCCCCGATGGTCATGACGCAACCCCCACCTGCCTTCACATCCAGGTCCTACAAAATACAAACAAAAAATATCCTGACGGTCAAAAACGTTCTTTACTGGTTTTCAAAAATAATGCTGCTATATTACTGCCCTTTTGAAGTCTCATGATTATGAAAGTTTACTTGTCTCATATTCTAATACATTTCCTTAGAAAAATTCAAATTCTACGCCCTTTGGAGTTGGCAATATACGTTACAGATAGGGAGTGGATCTTAATATATATGCATGCAGGCACATACTAATCCTGCAGCCATCTGGATGGTAAGGGACTGTCAATGAAGAGATTAACGTGAAATCCCCTTACACAGTTTGGTTATATGGTATGATTTTGTACTTATTTAAATGCCACAAAGTTGAGAAGTCCTCTCTTAAACTACATGTAATACTTCATTTTGTGGATGCACAACTGTGTACCATCATACCCAACCCTGTGGCCTAAATCATTTAAGAACTACATCATTGCCTATCTAAAAATGATCATAGAAAAATTTGTAGTACAAAATGGCATCCTAACAAAATTGGAAGCAATAGCAAACCAACTGCCATGAAGCAGTGAGGTTTCTAATTTAGAAATATGTAAAAAAATAAATAAATGAACAAATAATTGGAAACGCATAATCCATGATGACCATTGTCTCTGAAAAGGGTCATTACCGCATGAAGGCCTTCTTGCTATGCCCTCTCACAGCTCAGGACATGTTAGTCAGCTATTGTCAGTCCCAAACCTATAGTGCAAGCACACAAGGAAAGTGAGATTTGTTATCTAAACAGGAAGAGAAAATCTAAATGTAAAACTGCTTGCACTCACACACATTTAAGTGTTCAGATATACAGTATTTCCAAATATAATCGCTGCAGAGATCTAAAGAAGAAAAAAATGAGTTAAACGTAGCACCTGGAGAGTACGTACAGTTAAACAAAATAAACATAAGAAGCATTTTGAAAAGTAACTCTGTATCCTGGGAAGTTTTTCCTTTTCACAGCAGCATGACAAAGGTGAACTGTTTCCACATATTAAGATTTATGAACTGGAGAAAAAAAACAAAACTGTAGATTGAAATAATTCTTATATGTATCTGCTTCATCTTATGAGTTTGACCAGGACTGTCAAGAAACTGTTAGAAAAACAGCCCCAAGCACTTTTTCCTACTTAACAAAAACACTACTGAAAGCAGCTGGGAAAGATCAACACTAATTCCAAAAATATATAGGGATGTTTTAAACAACAACAAACATAAATATATGCTGATAACCAATATTAGAGCAAGAACTGAAATGTATAAACTAAAAACTATACTTTGAATAATGAACCAGTTAAGACCTGCACACAAATAGCATTCTTAATCACTTTATCATCCTGTGAAAGAGGTTTGTGGGACCTTGAAAAATGATTCCACCCCGATCTTCCCCCAAAGTTATAATGCAACATTTCAGAGAAGAGTTACTATATAACATCACCACCTGGGGGAGAAGGAGGATATCACAGCTATGCAATCAAGACTTACATGTTTTGATTTTTATTACAAATGTACAATAACACAGGTTTACCTGGAATAACAACTGTCTCCTTTGCACAGTGTTTTTGATATTTAGCATGAAAGCAGCTGTTTAAAATAAATACACTGTATTGTAGTCAGATATGGGTATAATTAACACTTTTTAATACAAGTACTAGGTCATTGGCAACTATGACATTTGGTGTTTCTAGAATTAGAGGTCTCATACCACAATGAAGCGGGAAAGTGATCTTTCCTGTTCCATCCTTAAATCTAATACACAATTTAAAACTCACTCAATAAATATAAATTGCAACAGTATGCAGCAGACTGAATATTCAATTTCATATACCTAGAAACCTCATCCACATGATCCTACTCCATTTCTCCAGCCAGTAAATCAGGGCTATGATACAAAAGGATTATCAATCCTTTTTTAAAGTTTATTTTCCTGTTGTACCGCATAATAATGCTTCTTTACTGAACTTCCAAAGTTAGCAACTTCCATTGCTTTTTATTGCCCCATTAGCAAAGACATTAAGGCTGGTAAAAACAGCACTATCTTATGCAGTAATTAAGCTGCTTGCTTTTCCTCAGAAGAAATTTAGTCTTTAGTAATGCCAGTAAATGAAAAATAACCAGAGAGATTTTTGGTAATATTCTGAAAGATGAATGTTGGTTTCTTCTACATTCTTCCCACTGTTCTATGTAAGCACCAATTCCCCCTGTCCCCGTAATAAATGCAAAGACAAATTTAGCACTCTAGGCACACTTAGTATACCTTGTTTAAAAATAATTATTTTTCTAATCTAAAAATGCATAGATACCACACTCATACAGCCTGCTGTCTGCATCCGATTTCATAAACTTGTTTCACATGACCTTGTAACAACTGAGACAATAACATACTAAACAACGGAAAAGACTGTTAAATCTTTGAAATCCAAGAACAAGAAACCAGGTCCTAGCTCAAACCTGCTTCCCACACTAATTAATGAAATTAAAAGAATACAACACTGTAGCATTCAAACTACAACAAAGTTTATCAGACAATATTTAAACCTAAAGTAGTAACATGAAAAGAAACAAAAGAAAACAAATTATTACCCTCGCGGACATACCTCTTCATCATCAAGAAAGGATTCAAACCAGTCCCATAGATCTGTAGGTGGCTGTGTGTACCTTGAAGTACAAAAAGAACACAGAATCTTAATACAGTTTTCTGTATATTAAGCGAGTCATCAGTTGATTATATTGATACTTACCTAATATACATAAATCCAAGAGCCCTAATGTATGGAGAGTCTGTATGAGTTATAAGGCCCATCACTTGCTTACGGGTAAGTTTCAGTGTAAATAATTTGTAGAGCAGACAAAAGGCAGTAGATACAATTCCTCCAGTTCCAACACCACGTACCTTTAAACAGAAGAAAAGTTAGATGACAACATAGGAAGTTGCAAAGACCTTATCCTGAATCTACAAAAGAACATAAGCACTAACACAGGATAAAATCTAAATCTACAGACAGAACTATGTGAAAAAGCATCACTACACAGTAGCCTCCACAGCTTCAGATCCTCTGGAAGCAAGGGGAATATATCAATTCTTTATAATAAATACTTTCTCAGCTAGGGACTGACACAACATATGAACAAATTTTAGCTATGCTTGAGGTATTTATTTACCAGACACAGAAAAATTTAAGAAGGCACGTACTTCTACTTACCCCTCCGCACATCCCTGTCTGGCCTGCTGTTTTTCTACTCCCCTTTTCCCATGGTTCAACATGTGTAACCTAAAAAGAGGTGGGGGAAGGAAAGAAGGAACAAACAAACAAAAACACAATGACAATTATAACCTCCATAAAATTTAACTGCCCAAATAAAACAAATTCAAACAATAGATTTCCTGTATCAGTCTTAAACAGCTTGTCTTTTCCTGACAAATTCAAGCACAGGTCTGCTTCGTCAATAAAGTAAAGCATTTGGCTTTTTCATCCATAACATTAGAAAAAATGATAAACAAAATCATGGGTGAAACTTAAAACAGCCAAAACAATCAACTATACTTGTTATATACTCCAAGTTCAAATATTTTATGACTAAAACTTATTGTTATTTTTTTCAGTGGTGACTATACAATTACCTGTATTTATACTGTCTCTTAACAAGTTTAGCGATACCTGCTGATGACAACTACACAAAGCAGTCTACAGTTTCATATTCATAAATCTCATTTATGCAGTGAGATTAGCAAGAGATTTGAGTATTACCTAGATTTAGGAAAAAAGACATCTATAAAATATAATATTTTAATCTAAAAAGCCGGTGGGTTTTTTTGTAGACTGCAACAATGCTCTGAGATAAAATGGTCTCCTAAGTACTAGGAGTGCCCAATCCAAATCTTTTCAGATGCACTCAGACACTGAAGAGATGACTGCAAGAACATAGCTAACCAGTTTCATTCCTTATATTTGACAATAAGAATCTTAAGCAAGTTAAGAACCATAAAACCGCCCAAGCTACATAAAAGTAGTGAAATCCAAAGAAGTAACATCTACATTAATGGGCAAGTATATTTCCACCAAAAAAAAGGAAAAGAGGGAAAAAAAAACTTTAAAAATAATTAAAAACAAGACAAAAAATACAGTGGTGTTATGCTGGATTGAAGATAAGTAAGAGCTTATAACCAAGCTGCACTGCAGTTTAGAAAATAAAATAATTTAATAGTATATGACACAAAATTAATTACATACACAATCACGTGAAATCAGAGACTTACTAATATTCAAAGTGACTAAACTTTTTTTTGACTGTTGCTATCTTACCATAATGGGAAGATGACAGATATCAGTACTATGGAATTCAGAATTCCAGTATGTCCTCCCATACTATTAGCATCACATGAGAAGTTCAGAAATATGAGGTAAATAATATTGCACATCCATCTGTTTATGGTTTTTCCTTGCACAGGACATGTACTTTTCAGTTAAAAAATTAAGGATGACACTTTATCACCATGGTAGTCTTCAAACTACAGTTATGTTTATTGGCCACAATCAAAACGAACAAGCCGTTTTTGACAGATTTAAAAAACAAAACAGAAGACAATATTCATTTCAAAAAGCTTATCATTTTAAGTCTTGATCTTGCAAAGATTGTTGCATGTGCTTAACTTATTGGAAGCATTCAGAATAAATGAAATTGAGCACAGGCACAATGTTGTAAGATCAGGGATAGAGGAAGAGGAAGTCACCCACTTTGCAGATACAGAACTGAAACAGATAAACATGAGACCAATTCTCCAAGTGAATTAATTTACACATCCATACGGAATCTAGATTTTCACTGATGGTCCCTATTGGTAGCCTGTGTGACTTAAGGCCATTTTTCCTGAGACTCCTGCCCCAACATCCTGACATTTTTAGAACAAGCCATATATTTTGATACCCAAAACAAAGACAAGCTCTTCTGAAAATACAACTACTGTGGTGGATACTATGCTCATTAAAAGAAAAAATATGATCAGCAATTGTTCAACATTATTCAGGAATCTTAAAACAGGAACAGAATTAAAATCTCCTGAATACCAACAAATGCCTTAACCATCATGCCGTCTTCTCCCTCACATCTATTATACATGAATAAGGAAGAGTCTGAGTTTTCTCTTTAAATTGCAGTTTCTAGCCAAAATAACTGAAAAATTCACTAAATAAGATTTATTTACATAGGATTAGTCAAAGTTTTTCTCCAGTTTAAGATTAAGCTATTTACAGAATTAAACACTTTTAAGACAAGCAGACAAAACTATTTCAACTATTGTAGTTGAGCTCTACCAATAAAATAAGATAAATCATGTCAAATATTTCTAAGTCTGAAAGTGTCCATTTAAAACTATTTACTCAAATTTTCTGCAAATATGTTTCTTTTATCAAATTTTCACCTCTTGACTTCATTGGCAAAAATAAGCCTTGCTTCTGATTGCATTCTGATAGTCAGACAGAACATGATCGGTCCTACAACTTCTTGAGCATTCGCAGTACTGTTCTCAGAAGCGATTATTTCTACCTCACATGCAGCAAGTGGTATGTTAACTGAACAGAAGTTTTATCCAAAATTATGTTACTGTAAGGATTAGGAGAATAAGTAGTCCATTCTAAATGACAGACTGAAGGCAGAGAAGGGCTGTCATTTAGAGAAAAAACATTATTATTTTGTAGTAAACTAATGCCCAAAATCTCAAAATGCTTCTGTGGAGTTGTTTTTCACAATAATAGTGCACTTTAAGTAACTTAACTTGCCCTGGTTAAATCAGTTGAAAAGGCCACTTTTTTTTTTTTTTTTTTTGAAGTATATTGAAATCTACTCAGTGACAAAACAGCATTGTCAAACAGAATCAACCCACCTCAGAAAACTATCTCAATAACCTCTAACCTGCTGACTGAAGATAGCAGCCCAAATCATCTAAGTTTTGCTCACATTATCAGAACAAAGAATGCAGCTGTGTTGATGAGCATTAATTATGCATACCTCCACCTGGGAGACTGGCTTGGTAGAAGCCTCGCTGCAAAACTGATTCAATCCTGCTAACAAAACAAGAACTGAGACATAGGTGCACTGATATTTTAAGTTATCTTCCCAGCACATCCAACCTAATGCCAAGAGCAGCACTACAACGAACTAGTTTTTGATGGAGGGGTTCCTTAATCTCTGAGGAAGAAGACCATATGCGAACTCCTGTTGAAACCTACTGTCACCATCACACCTTTTGCACAACAACAATACAGTGTGCTAGCAACTTCGAGGTAGCAAGGGCTGTTTGCCTCTAGAAGTGTGATGCAGATCGGTCCCCTCCCCACTCTCTCCGGCTAAGGGAACAGCAATCCTTAGACGGCCATTTCATCCCCACCGCCCTGACTCAGGCTGTCCACTTCAGAACTAAGTTGAAACTCCGTAGTTCTAAATCTTATATAAAACACCTTTACTTCATCAGAGAAAGAAGAATGCACCTTAAACTCTCTGGATCAAGCAAGAAAAAAAAAAAAAAGAGTTCCTCCTATCCCTTAGCACAGGATAAAGGGTAGGGTCCAGGAACTCAGAGAGAATCCGTAGGCCGCAATGAAAGTCTCCCCCCTTCAAAAACCGCGGCCGCAGAGAGGCTCGGGGCAGGCGCCAGAACGGCCCCGAGAAGTCCCTGGTGCCCAGGGCGCGGCCCATGGGCTCACCTTGAAGTAGATCTCGTCCACCACCTCATGGTACGTCTTGAGTTCGTAGAGCTGCACCTTGAAGTAGGGCGACGAGAGGATGTTGGTGAGAATCATGGGGTTGAGGTTCATGGTCTTCTCGTTCCCCCAAAGCGGCAGCACGTTGCCCTGCTTGCCTGAGGCCGCCGGCTTGGGGGCTCCGCTCTGCAGCTGCTGTTGGGCCGGCGGCACGCAGCCGGCCTGGTGCTGGGCCACCTGCTGCCCCTGGCAGTTACCGGCGCCTACAGCGGGGCTGTTGTTGGCCATGGCGGCTCAGGGCGCCGGGGAGGGGTAGCGGCACGCGGCCTGCAAGGCGGACGGGCGGCCGCGCTACACCACAACACGAGCTGCCGAGCCGGGCGCTGCCTCCGCCAACTGCGAACAAGATGGCGGATACTGCGGAAGTGACGGTTTCGCCTTCCGGGCCCGCGCCGACCAATCCCCGCGGGGGGAGCGCGGCCCGCGCCAGGGCGGGGGGAGGGGACGGGAGAGGAGGGCGCGTCCCCCCTTCCCTTCCCCCCGCCCTCAGCGCCTTCGCGCGGCCGCGCGCGCCGCACCGCCGGCGCCTCAGAGAGCGAGGGAGGCGGGAGCCGCCCCTCTCACTGGCACCTCTCGCTTCTGAGCCGCCCCTAGCCGAAAAAAGCCGCGTTTCCCCCGCCTAAGGCTCACCTCCGCCCAGGGCGGCGCCTAGCGACGCAGAGCGCTCAGGGCCGGGCCCTGAGGCGAATCGCTGCCAGCGCCGCGGAGCCGGGCTGCCGCGGCCGCCTGCGCCGCTAAACGGCGCGGAACCGGGCGCTTCGCGGGCTGCTCGGCTAGCGGCACCCCTGTGGTCGCTGGTAGCGAGGCGGGGGTGCAGCCGGGGAGCGCGCACGGGGAGCCGGGCTCCTCGTCTGGGTAAACTTGAGAAGCTAAGAAATAACGACGCACCTGTTCCGCGTGCGGGGAGGTCCGTTGAGGTGTGCGTGGAGGCGGCGTGCCCAGGGATGTCCGTTGAGGTGTGCGTGGAGGCGGCGTGCCCAGGGATGTCCATTGTGTGCGGAGATGGCGTGCCCAGGGATGTCCGTTGAGGTGTGCGTGGAGGCAGCGTGCCCGGGAATGTCCGTTGAGGTGTGCGTGGAGGC